>NC_081407.1:249822439-249994939 GCF_030272615.1 Cryptomeria japonica | reverse complement strand
CCCATGTTTATTCATTGCACAAGATAGAATTAGATAATAATACATCTTTAATAGCAAGAGAAGTAAGGGCATGAATAAGGAAATAAAAATTATCCATTAGATAGAGGCATAAGAGAAGCACTAGTAGCTATAAAAGATGTGGTGAATATAATTCCTAGGTAAGACATCAACATGTTATTATTTACTAAGTTGTCATTAGTTTTATGTCCAAAGTCATCCTATATACTCTATTCGGTTAATACTACCGAAATATTCAGTCGGTAAGCACTAAAGCAGTCGGTTACAGAAGAAAAGAGTCACAGAGTTAAGTATACACCGAGCTGTCTACCGAGTAACGTTCTATGTCTACCGAGCAGCAAAGAAGGTATATTGAGTAATATGAACCGAGTAGAAACGTGTTACCAGATTCAATGAACTTGGACACATATGTGGAAACGTGTTACAAGAATCGAGGAACAGGAAACTGTTATCACATAGGAAATTGTACTTCAAGATTTTGTATGATTTTGAGGAAGTTTATCCAATGAAATAATTTCTATGGTTATTCATTCGATGAATCTTGTTTGTAAGATTGAAGCATGAACAGATCACCATCCCAAAGATCTATTTATACAGAGTGATTTGAGAATCAAAATGAGAGACATGTGTGATAGAAGAGTTAAAAGGAAAATCATAAGAGGACACATTGAGTTGTGACTGCTATGACTGACAGAGATATTAAGAGGTCACTGAGAAAGTCTTCAGAGAACAATTTAAGGGACAGAGTAAATAAAAGGGTTTACCGAGTTGATTTATCAATTACCGAGGTATGCTATGAGCAATGTAATTTCATGTTGAGCACATAGAATCTGCTATAACATTTCAGATGTAAAGTTGTAGATATTTGTAAAGATTTTATTGAATCATTTGAGTTGTAATAGAAACCTTTAACAGGGTAAAAGACTCTAACAAAGTCTATAAATTGTAAAGCCTTTAACCAAGTGCAACATTTTGTATAAGTGTTGTAAAATCCTTTAGCAAGGTAGATCTAAAGATCTTGATACTCCTAACAGGGTAAGCTATTAGAAATAGCTAAATATATAGCTCTAACCGAGCAACCTTTATTATTGTAGTAGTGAAGTTGTGGGTGCCATCCCCACCGCAGTTTTTCTCTCTAACAAAGAGTTTCTGCGTAACCAAAATATTTGTGTTATGGAGTGAAATGTGTATGAATGTTATTTCTATAATTATGTGTTAGCTTTATATTATGAGATCAACAGTTTACAATTTATGTTTATCAGTAAGATTGTTTTTAAAGAAAAGTTTTGAAGTACAGATTCACCCCTCCCCTCTTAGTACATTAGCTTTCATTGTTGGACCTAACAATTGGTATCAGAGCTTCAATCTTGGAAAAGGGTTTAACAGCCTAAAGAGAAAGATATTATCAATGGAAGGCTACAAACAATCTCGGAGAATTGTGAATCTTCAAGAAGAATTGGATCATGCTAATCAAGTGATTGCAGATATGCAGAGACAAATGCAAAGATCACTGAAAGTCGGAAGAAGGTTGTCTAATGATTTACAAGACTCACAAGAGTTGGTGGAACAAATTGAGACATCATTTGAGAACAGTATATCTGAAGAGACTGAAGAAATTATTGGAGAACTGAAAGAAAAGAACAAAGCACTGACTGAACAACTGAAAGCAATGAAAAGAGAACATGAGCATTTCAGCACACAGATGACTAAAAATCTTGATGCATTAAGAACAACTGAGGATAACATAAGAGACATGGAAAGGGAAAAACAATAGCTAGAAGCATTGGTGTCTGAAAAGAATGATGAAATCACAAGATCAACATAATCTTTCTGATCAATTGGGTTATGCACATCATGAAGCAAATCTAAAAGAAAATGAGAATCAAGCATTGAAACTTGAATTATCAAGATTGACCAATGAACTTGAAGCAGAGAAGAAATCAAAAGAAACACTGAAGAAAAGTTATGAAGCATCAAGGATGTTGGATGAGCAACTAAATATAAGAAGACCCAACAAAGATGCAGGACTCGGTTACAAAGAAAAAAACTCTACCAAGAAAGGGATCAAGACCACTGAGAGAGGGGAATCATCAAAGCAAGCTGGAAACAAGGAGAACATCAAAGGAAAGAAGTCTATCTGCAACTACTGTGGAAAACAAGGACATACTGCCAACATGTGCCAAATCAGAAAAGGTAAGCAACCGAATGTCACTAGGTTTGATGGTTATTGTTACAATTGCAATAAGTATGGTCACACACCTAAACAATGTAGGACAAATTCTGCTAGCGATTTTTAGAAGGCAAAATTCAAGGGGTTTTGCAAAAACTGCAATAGATATGGACACAGTACCGAGAAGTGTTGGTTTAAGCAGAAAAACTATATGAGGTCTTCACACCGAGCAAATACTAGAAGCTACCAAACTCACACAGATCTTAACCGACATCATACTGTAGTACCATGGGATTACAATACAAGGATATGGTGTGAATGTTGTGGAAGATATGGACATATAAGTGTCAACTACATGATAAGGTTTGGAATGAACAACCGAAGATCATGGAGAAATCCTGGAATGGCATGCTTTCATTGTCATAAAGCTGGACACTTGGCTAAGAACTGCAGAGATCAACCCAGAGGATATATTGAAGAGATAAAAATCAAACTACAAAAAATCTGGAAAAAGAAGGAAATTGAGTCAAAAAATGAAGAAAGCACCTTACCTACCGAGTTAGGTGCATCTACTTTGAATTAATCAATAAAGGTATGAAGGGACTACATTCTCTCAAGGTTAGATCTTAACAGTTCCTATTTTATCATATACTTAATTTCAAAATCTGCATAGCTAAGATGCATTAGCAAGTTTGAAATCTATCTAGTCTTTTGCAGTACCAGAGAAGTCGGTAAGTGCAGGAAGCCTGTCTAGTCAGTAAAAGTGTAAAAGGAAGTTAATCGGTTTAGTGGAACCGAGTGCATTTAATGTTCTCTTACCTAACTGCACAAAGCCCGATAAGGTAAAATGTGTACTTAAAGTTCTTCGCGCAATCATTTTACACTTACCAGTTATCAAAGAGTAGAGCGAAGCGATTCAAAGGTGATCAAACATCTCCCGAGCAAATTTCAAGGTATTTATACAACAATCTCAAACGCATTTTTAAGCCAGTTAACTGGCCAATATTAGTTGTGAACATCTGCATTATATTTACGAAGTCGAAAGCATTTTCTGGTTAGTTAAAACCCTAAACTCTTTCGTTAGTAGAAATCCAAGTTTGAAATGGCTCCCAAGTTGCAGAAACCTGTTGTAGTTGAGACTATTGAGAAGCCCTCACTGAAGTATTCCTTACCTCCCAAAGTTGCATCTGAACCCGATGAGAAAACTGCATTTTCTCTTATTCTGGATAGGGTTCTATTGGTTGAAGATGTCACATTCTACACTAAGTGTCATGTTGAAGAGCTAGGTCATATCGAGATCAAGGACATGTATGATGAGTTATGCACCGATGGAATCCTAGATAGCAAGTATGAGCATATCAAATTCAAGGGATTGACCGAAGCCCTAACCTACCCTCGAGTTTTCAAACCCCAATGGGTTAAATTTGTTTTGAGCAGAGTTCATGATGACTTTATGTGGTTAGAGGAGCAACCATTCAAAATCACCAAGGAGATCATTCACATAATAACCAGATACCCTATATACGACCATGCCCGAGCACAGAAAATGATTTCATAGAAGGAATTGATAACTTTAACCGGATTTGAGTCTGATTGTAGAGGTCTTAAATTGAATAATGTTATAGATGCAGAGCTAAAGTTTGCAATTAGAGTCATCAATTATTGTTTCTTTCAATCGGCAAGAGAAAACAGTGTACCATGTGCAGTTGTAGATTTGGCCTACAAGATTGTGAAAAAGGGTATGAAGATTGATCTATGTGAAGTGTTGTTGAAAAACCTATTTGAAAATATCAACACTATAAGGAAACCTAAGAAGAATAACTCGACAAACACACTAAAGTTTGGGTCACTCTTAGTGTGCATGTTTTTCTATTTTTCAGAAATTCTTCCCATTAGTCGGTAACATAGTTTGGGAGTTACACCGACCAATCACTGATCAAATAAATGACTTTATCAATCAGTTAGGTGATAATTTCAATGAGATAATGGATGATTACTTTAGCAAATTTCAAGAAAAGATGCATAACAAGTACAGAATCCCATCTTAGTTAGTGGAAAAATATAAGGATGATATATGTTTTGAAGTGGACATCGACTACTGTTATGTCAATGCAGTAGATCCTAGAACTCAATCTCTACCGTCCATGGGTTATGAGATGGATCTTGATATTTCTCAACGGCAGATAGATGCCTTTCTAACACTTCCAAGGCACTCAACTGAAATCAGATATGGTACCTATGAAGAGGTAAAAGAGAAGGTAAAAATGAGCATAGTTGTACCAAAGGCTACCAAAAAAGCCACTAAAATGATAAAAGACTTAACTAAGAAATTTGGAGAAGGTTCTACCTCCACACCTACTAAGCCAACAGGTAGGAAAGATGATCAACTTTCAATTGAGGAAGAATTTGAAGCTCAAGAAGCAACCATCACTTTGAGCACTGAGTTGCCAAAGGGCAAAATATTGAAAAGGAAGAAACAAGATACACCTAAGGTATCACCGAATCCACCAGTGAAATGACCTAACACTAGATCATCTGCAGTGTCACCCGGTAAGAGGCAGAAAAATGTTGAATTACCTAAAGTTACAAAGACTTATAGAAAGTCGACCAGGAGACTCATTTTGAATAAGGAGTCAAGTGACACAAAATCTGAAGACAAAAATAAATTTCAGATTGTTAAAAGCACAAAGGAAGATGTACACAATGTTGAGAACTTGTGTACCAAATTAAAACAATATGGAGGATTCGGGTCATTCAGGTATGTTAAATATGACTCCTGGATAGAAGAAGAAAAGAGACAAATAGAAGAGTTAGTTGAATGTACACTTCTCAAATTCTGAGTAGTTCCATTGGAAGTAAGTAACTTTCTTCCAAATGCATTATACTCTCACATTGACAACAGATGGAAATATGCTATGGACTAGGAGAAGCAGATAAGAGAAAGAGTTTTAATACATCTCTTTCCAGACATGTCGGTAGATGATATTAGAAATCATTTGAAAAACTACCAGACAAATTTTCAAGTGAAGCATAGAGCCTTGAAAATGATGAATGGACTTTATCTTGAAGTCGAAAAGGAAACCAAAGAAAAATGGCAAGAAATCTTTAGAATTCAGACTGAAGAAACTCAAGGTGAAGTAGAAATAGTTGATATTATCGAGCAAGATCCTGCTTCAACTATTCAACAAGATGAGGATGTCATGGACACTAAGGCACAAGAACAAGAGATGATAGAAAGAAATGCCTATGCCAAACTGGTATCAAGTGAATCAGTTTTGGAACAAGTCAAGTCCTATCCTCTGGTAACTCAACAAGTTTCAACCGAGAAACCTCAGGACACTGATCAAGGCAAAGAGGGTCAACAGTCTACAAAAGGAGAATCTACTTCTCAGGCCACCGGGGAACAGACTTCTCAAGCACCTGCATGCACTGAAACTATTGCCACTGAGACCCCAAGCAAGGAATCACCCAAAGACACATCAAAGGCTAAGGGAACTGACAAAAGTGTTGCCTCTACTAAGCAACCTACCGAGGGTGAACAAGCCTCCAAAGCCATTGTACTCATTCAACCGGTGAAAGCCTCATCATCCAAAGAAAAGAAAGTGAAGAAGCATAGTTTCAAGGTAGATCTGTCAAAGCCTATTGTGTTGCCAAATGTTGACATTTCAAAACTGAAAGGGCAAGCACTTATTGAATTTGGAGAAATATGTAAAGCCAAAGCAAAACAAGAAAGACAAATGGCTATTCACAAGAAGAATCGAGTACTTCAGAAGGTTAAAGCATTATTGATAGACATGCTACTTGAAGCTACCATGAATAAAGATGCTGCCATCCATATGCAACTGGATGAACTACTCACTAAATTGGAAGCATCGGGAGTAGATGCATCAGAATACCTTAGCAAGTTGAAGGACAAAGAGCTAACTACCAAAATGATTGAAGAAGTGCAGAAATCAATTGCTATAGGTAAAATCAAGCTTGTTGGATTCATTGTTGAGTTGTCCCCTCAACTCAAACATATTATTTATTTATTTCAGAAGCTCTGTACATCTTCATTATTTATTAAGGATATCAAGCATAAGACCGAAGTCATTGAATAAGAGATTACCGATCTCTCCAATAAATTGACCACCGAGCCAAATTCTATTTAGAATTTCTATACCAAGCTGCAAACTCTTATGGCTCAACAGTTAGAACTTCAGAATGAAGAGCACAAAATAAGGATGGATATCATGACTCTTCAAACCTTATTTATTCCCCACTTATCATCAGTCCAAGAGCAGATCAACCGAGCTACCCACTTATCCACTCAACCAGAGGGAAGCACTTTAGATGGTTTGACTTCATTGTTAGCTGATATTACAACTCATAATTCCCTAATGGACAGTGTCAAGGATGCATTCTCCATTGCTCTCACCGACACTAGTACAAAGTATAAATATATTTTTGACCAGTTGCCTCCACCTAATGGTAACTAGTTTTGATGTTTGTCAAAAAGGGGGAGTATACCAAGTATAAGAGGGAGTGTACCGAGCAGAATAGAGTATCCGAATGTACAGTTGAATTTGACAGGGGAGCATAGAACACAGAGCAGTGAACACTGAGCATTGATCACAGGAGCATGCAAATTAAGTTATGTACAATATATTGATAAGGGGAGTATATATTTGAGTATATTACTATTTATTGACAATTGTATATATTGTCATTTTAGTCAAATTTTGTAAGTATATAGATTTTGAGTTATGACTTTGAAAGGAGTTTTGTCAAACATACCAAACTAATGTCAAAAGGGGAGATTGTTATTATTTACTAAGTTGTCATTAGTTTTATGTCCAAAGTCATCCTATATACTCTAGTTGGTTAATACTACCAAAATATTCAGTCGGTAAGCACTAAAGCAGTCAGTTACAGAAGAAAGGACTCACAGAGTTAAGTATACACCGAGCTGTCTACCGAGTAATGTTCTATGTCTACCGAGTAGCAAAGAAGGTATACCGAGTAATCTGAACCGAGTAGAAACGTGTTACTAGATTCAATGAACTTGGACACATATGTGGAAACGTGTTACAAGAATCGAGGAACAGGGAACCGTTATCACATAGGAAATTGCACTTCAAGATTTTGTATGATTTTGAGGAAGTTTATCCAATGAAATAATTTCTATGTTTATTCATTTGATGAATCTTGTTTGTAAGATCGAAGCATGAACATATCACCGTCCCAGAGATCTATTTATACAGAGTGATTTGAGAATCAAAACGAGAGACATGTGTGATAGAAGAGTTAAAAGGAAAATCATAAGAGGACACATTGAGTTGTGACTGCTATGACTGACAGAGATATTCAGAGGTCACCGAGAAAGTCTTCAGAGAACAGTTTAAGGGACAGAGTAAACAAAAGGGTTTACCGAGTTGATTTATCAATCACCGAGGTATGCTATGAGCAATGTAATTTCATATTGAGCACATAGAATCTGCTATAACATTTCAGATGTAAAGTTGCAGATATTTGTAAAGATTTTATTGAATCATTTGAGTTGTAATAGAAACCTTTAACAGGGTAAAAGACTCTAACAAAGTCTATAAATTGTAAAGCCTTTAACCGGGTGTAGCATTTTGTATAAGTGTTGTAAAATCCTTTAACAAGGTAGATCTAAATATCTTGATACTCCTAACAGGGTAAGCTATCAGAAATAGCTAAACATGTAGCTCTAACCGAGCAACCTTTATTATTGCAATAGTGAAGTTGTGGGTGCCATCCCCACCGTAGTTATTCTCTCTAACAAAGAGTTTCTGCGTAACCAAAATATTTGTGTTATGAAGTGAAATGTGTATGAATGTTATTTCTATAATTATGTATTAGCTTTATATTATGAGATCACTAGTTTACAATTTATGTTTATCAGTAAGATTGTTTTTAAAGAAAAGTTTTGAAGTACTGATTCACCCCTCCCCTCTCAGTACATTAGCTTTCATTGTTGGACCTAACACAACAATGTAAGATGATAAATGATTGAGAAGAGAGAAGGTGAGATCACAATAAAGACGTATTTTTCTTCTTAGCCCAATACACAATAATGACCTACTGTTTTAGTAACTGTTAATTATCTAAGTTTATGTAGGAAGCAACATTGATAGAAAGTGCATCAAACAACTTAGCTACAAGAGCCTCATATTTGATAATGTTATTAGTGCATGGAAATTTTAGGTAAAAGGAAAGAGGAATAGGATTTTCAAAAGAAGGAACCATAAATACACTTGCATCAAACCAATCTTATGAAGGTGAAATATTATGAATTATGTATTTTCCCAAGCCACTAATTTTTTTTAATTTTCTTGTCTTTTTTAATCTACTAGCATATAATAGAATTCCATCTCTAGTTTGGATGGCTTTGTTAGTGATGTTTCTATCATGCCAAGGTTTTTGGTGCCCGTTTTCCTACACTTGGTTATAGAATGCTAAAATCACTTTTCATCAAATTATTCCAAGTCAACCAATCTTTTTTTGATTAGGTCCTCATTATTTAATCCTAATGTGATTTCTATTCTAAGGTTCGGTACAATATATTTTATTGGTAAATAAAATTATAATACATATACTAATTGAAAGGGGTAAAACATTGTAAGTCATTTATAAGCCATTCTATTAGGTCCATAATACTATGGGTTTTTTTACATCATAGTTTGTTGTGTTCTTATTTCACATATTAGTAAATGTGGTGTCTAAATTCTCATTAAATGCTTCACTAACTCCATAATTTATGGGTGATGAGCACTCCTATTGGACGTTACCACAATAGTGTGTCTCTATGCTTAGCATCTAATGCTTGCTCGAAATCCTGTCAAGCCATCTTAAGGTGACATTTGTCAACTTGGGATTGGATTGAATCTCTCCCATGGATTGATAACTTTCAATCCTAGCCCTTGTTGAGATTACTCAATCTCAACCATCCGTTTCTCTATTTTGCCTATAAATTGAGCCCATTCCTTCTTCAACCAATAGAACAATATTGTGCATCCAAATTATAGTCAATTTGCATGTTAAGGAGCTTATTTTTCCATCTTCAAGCATCCAAGCATTAGAATCAAGCATCCATCTCATAGCATTTAGATTCATTTTAGCTCATCTTTTAGCTTAATTCCACATCTTTTCTAGCATTGCATACTCACATAGTTTAATTAACTCATCTAGCATCATCTTAACTTTCAATTTGGAACTCATCTAGCATCTTAATCATCTAGTTTTGCATTTCATCTTCATCATCTCATCTTAGCATTTCACTAGGATCTTAGTTGCATCCATTTTGATCCTAGAATCATTCTCATAAATATCGTTCTCTAGGTTGTCATCCAAGAGATCAAGTGCTCTTCAAAGTGAGGGCCACCTTGAATCTTAAGGATATTTAGAGATAGAGGACCATGGGATGATTTCGAGAGTTTTTGGTTCACTAACTTGTTTTGTGATTTCTAACTCTAATGCAATGTGTCATGTGTATGTTTGAGATGTTTTCCCCTCTTGCGGGCTGATACCACTTTTCCAACATACATTAATTGGTGCCCATCATGGGGCTGGACCCTTGAAAATTCTAAATTTACAACATTTTTCCGTAGGTTCATGCCCATAAATATTAATCATAGTTTAGCACATATAACAGTTCCTTTAGCGCATTTAACCTCTATTTTCGTGCATATGGCAGATATTTTAGCTCATATGTAACTTTATTTAGCGCATTTAATCGGTATTTTGGCGCACTTGATCTGTATTTTGGCGCATTTGACCTATCTTATAGCACATATGAAATAGTGCCTCTGATCTTTGTTTTCGCGCATATGAGAAAGAGGATAAATTTTGTAACCGAAGTTTGAATTTAGGCTTGTGTAAGCCCACCTAAGGTTTTGATTTTTTACTAACTTCTTTTTCTTCCAGGTTACTAATCAATTCTTGTAGGTTGGAGGAGTTAGAATTAGGAATTTTGATTTCTTTCTATCTTTTCAAATTGGATTAAAAAGAACTCATTTTCCTTTGGATTAAAAAGAACTTCATATTTTCATTTTGGGCTTAAAATAAATCAAACTTTCCTTTGGGCTTAAAAAGAACCTCATTGCAAGGTAAAAAGAACAACAAAATCACACTTTTGCCTTCTTGCAAGTTAGGAAAAAGACTTCAAATTAGGGTTTAAAAAGAACAAGACAAATTTCAATTTTCTTGCAAAGGGATAAAAAGAACAATCCACCTTATTCTTGCAAGTTAAAAAGAACAAGCCACAATTTCCAATTTTGCAAAGCGATTTACTTTCTAGCAATGTGATTTACTTTATGTTGACCTAGATTTCCTCTTCCTAGTCTAGAGAATCATTGCTATGAAGGATTAAAAAGAACACCATGTTTGGTTGGAGAAACATCTCCAATTAGGATTTAGCAAATTATTGCTTTAGAAAGATAAAAAGAACATTGTTTGCGTTGTCTTGAGTGGTAGGTATATGCTCTCCCCTTAATTGGGTGACCAAAAAGCCAAACCCACTCTTTTCATGCTTTCTTTATTTTCATGAAATTAAATCCTTTAGAGGGTCTACCTTCTCAAAGGCTTGAGGGGGCTAGTGAGAAGGGTATGACCCAAGTGGACAATGACTTTATCGCCAAGTTTACCAACCCACTATAATCAAATGTGGAGATGAAAATCCCCTCCAACGAAAGTGTGTATTTGATAGCCTTCCCCTAGTATCCTTGTGATGCAAAAATCCTTTGTTATAAAGGTTGGGAAGCCTCTTAATTGAGTTTATCATTTGTCGTGCTGAACAGAATCCTTATTACGAACCATAGAAGTAGAAGCTTTGAGCTGAGTCAGTTGCCATACATTGCCAATATCATAGTACAAGGGTGGGGAAGAATCCGCCCCCAAGATTACTCACCATATATCTCCCAAGATAACTACCCAATTGTGAAGCAATTCACTTTGGGTTATTTTCTAGAAAAGGGCAGAAAAATGGGTGCCCTCTACAGGATGACAAGGTTGTTTGAGCTGACAGAGTATCAAGACTAGTGGGCTACGAAATTGTCAATTACCCTTGAATAAAGAGTCTATCTGATGTGTATTTATTGTGATCCAAACCAGTGAAAACATCAAGGATTTGAACACATCCTCAAAAGAACATACACTGAATGTTTAGCATTAGGATGGCCATTGTCTTCATGTGTGCTATGTATTCTTGTCACAAATGTTAAAACATCCAAAAATCAAACTCTAAAATCAAGTTCAAACGAAGAGAGGTCATAGGTGAGAAAAAAATTTCAAATCCAACCAAGCACCTTTGGAGGTGGTTATCAACATTTCAACTATCTTCAGGAAAGATTTTCATCCAACCAATATAGAGGAGTATCAAAACCAAGTGATCAAGAGTTTATCATCCAGCTATCTCAACAACAATACCTAGCTAGATATTCAAGTTAGTCAAATCAAGTTTCCATATCGGGAGACTTTATCCATATCATTTGACGCACTTTGTCATAGGGGTCTATCGAAGAAACCCTCTATTCAATTTAGTAAACTTGAGTATTCAAAATGAAGTATCCATATCAACCATCAACATCAACACTCTTTGATCATTTGTATGACAACTCCCCATATTTTGTGAAGAAGAAGTCTGTGTCAAAAGACTAAGTTGAAGAAGAGACGACCTAGTCCTAGGGCACTTATCAAGAGGAGAAAATTTATCTACATCAATCGTCAACTCTTTGCATCACATCGCATTTTTTTGCATCATATGCGATTGTACTTGCAAGGAAAATCAAACGAGTTTGACAAAGAACCTTTGAGAAGTAGGGCTTACATTCAGAAAGCAACATTCAATCAATGCCTTAATAGTGGGGGAAAGATCAATCCCACCTTATTTCCAAGAAATTGCATCACTTACAATGAGGCTCGGCCTAAGCCACCAACTCCACCAAGAACCCTGTTAGAAGAGGAGGAATTCACTACTATAGAAATATATTGATGCCTGTGGGCACTCAATCTCGAAAAGGCAAAGAAGTGGATCCACAACTGGAATCTAGCATGAGTTGTAGGGAATCTAATCCTTTTGATGAATACACAAATATGGAAGAAGAGGAGATCATCGAGGAATGCGTCCAACAATGCCAACAAAGCACTTCCTTCCAAAAGCTCATGGAAATGCTTATAGAAGCAGACAAACAAAAGTACCTCCTCATGTTAAATAGAAAAGGAGTCGGGATTCTTGAAGATTTTGACATAGAAAATTCAAGGAATGAAAGAATCCCAAGAACAATGTCAAGGGCCAACACATTCACTCAAAATCAAGAGAATTTGAGAAGAGAGGACACACATGATCAAGACGACACCTGCAACCGTGATGATACCCGTAATTACAAGAATGTTAGTGAACAAGGGGAGACCCATCATTGAAGGTCCAATGAAGAAAATTTTCCCTTAGCTAACATTATGCAACAACTTCAAGCACTTCAACGACAAATGTAGGACATGCAACAAGGGTCCACGATAAGATACTCCTTGGAGGAGATTTGTCCTTATCCTTTTGATAGGAGGTTAAACATGATACCTTTCCCACCAAATTTAGATATACCAAAGTATGACAAATATGATGGTAAGAGTGATCCCCATGATCACGTCAGGGAATTATGTACTATGAGCTTGGAGTTTTCTCATAATGATACATACACGATGAGTCTATTCCCAAGAAGTTTGGGAGGGAAAACAATGGAGTGGTTGTCAAAACTCACACCTCCCATCAGATCATTTGATGAGTTGGTGAATAAATTCATTACATAATACTCCTACAATATCCAACATGAGGTTACCATGCTTGACATATGCAATATGAAGCAAAAGAACAATGAAACATTCATGGTATTCTTACAACTATGGAGACGTATGGTCTCAAGGTACCCACGAGATGTACCAGAAAAGGAAAAGATGGAAATATTCATAGATAATTTAAACGATGAAATGAATTATCAACTTAAACATCAATGTATACCTACTTTTTCAAAATTGATAGAGAATGGTATCCAAGTAGAGGAAGCTTTTATCTACAAGGGGACCTTAAAATTCTCTAAGGAAAGTGTTGGTTCAAACAACCACACCTATAGCAATCAATATAATAACAACAACTCAGACAAGTCCAGATTTTGGACTAGAAACAAAAATATTGTTAATGATGGTGTAGTCGATGCCAACAATGTAAAGTCTAAGCAACCAGTGCTGACTTTAACACACCATCCAACAATGATCAAAGAAGTGCCAATCAACGCACTAACAATTATCAACACATTACCAACCAAGGAAACAATAACTACCGAGGGAATAACAACAATAATCCAAGGACCAACAATAACCAAGGAGGTAACGCTAACACTCCACCTCCCCCACATCGAAGGACATATACACCATCGAGAAAAACCCTGAAATCTGCATTTCGAGAACTTTTGGAAAACAAGATTATCACATTGCCAGTCATGAGCAACTTTGAACCCCAAGTCAAACTGCCATGGTGGAATGAATCACATTATTGTGATTATCATCGAAACAAGGGGCATAGAATAAACGATTGCATGAGGTTGAAAAACCTGGTTCAAGATATGATAGATAAGGGAGACATAACGGTCGATGGTCATAAAAATAATGGTGATCACGAGGCTTTGAAAAATTCTCTTCCTAATTACGACAAGGGAGGAGCATCAATGTCAAACAACAACAAAGGAGCTCACATCAATCGCATATACAAAAATGTCATAAATCACATATCAACATGTGACAATCAAGTAAATGTCATAAAGATCAAAGATAAACAAGAACATGTGCCGGTAAATGTGACAACGAGGGCTCAGAAATATGTCTTATAGGGGAGCACATCTAAAGAAACAATTATCCCCAAGACTCAATATAACTTGGTTGACCAACTACAAAGGACACCCACTCATATACCAACACTTGAGTTGCTTAAACTCTCACCAAAGCATAAGGATATCTTGGAGCAAGCTCTTGTTGAAATAATAGTTCCAAATGACCTGGATATCAATTTGTTCAAAGCCATGGTGGAACACATGAGGGTGCCACATAACATATCCTTTTTTGAACACGATGATGTCTTCTTGAGTCATCTGCACAACACCCCACTTCATATCGAACTCCTAGTTTACAAACAACAGGTGAAAAGAGTGCTAATAGCTGGAGCTAGTCTCAATATGTGTACCTTAAAGCTTATCCATGCATTGGGCTTCTTCGAGCAAGCTATTGACCCTAAAAAGAAGATCACTATCAAGGATTATGATGATGAAGAAAGGTCATCCGAAGGAACAGTGGTGCTACCCATTCAGGTAGGACCTATGCAAAGAGACACATTGTGCCAAGTCTTAGACATAGACTTGACATACAACATACTATTGGGTCATCCTTGGATCCATCAAATGCAAGCGGTGCCTTCCACATACCATCAATGTCTCAAGTTCCCCTACAACGGCCAAGAGAATTCAATATTAGGAGATACTAATCCCTTTCAATACTGCAATGCTATGGGGGCAACACAAAATGTTCTTCTTGCACACAACAGGGAGGCCCAAGCTTCCTCATCATCCAACAATAAAGAAAAAATCAAGTCATTGTCCATGAACTTTGAGAAAAAGATGAAGATAAAGGACCAAGGTATGCGGGAATACTCTTTTGAACCCCTGTGTCTATCTAAGTTTCCAACTTTGACAAAATCTCATAGACAACCATCCAGATCGAGACATCAAGCGACACAACCCATCAAGAATTTTGATGGTAAATTTATCCAAATGTTAACACTGGCGAAAGAATCAGAAGATAAGGACATCCTCAACTGGCTATACAAGGATGAGGAAGAAATAAGAGTTGTTGCCCTAGAAGTGGTCATTCCCACAGAACAATATGGAAATGGGTTTAGAATCATGCAAAGAATGGGATACAAAGGAAAAGGACCTATTAGAAAGCGTCAAGAGGGAATCCTAGAACCCATACAACCCCATTCGCAACTTGCAAAAGACAAATCAAGACTTGGGTATGGTCATCATATTCAACCTGTGCAAAAGAGAGATCACCATAAAAAAACTCTGATGGAGAGAAAAGGTAACACATAATGAAGACTCATGGAAAGAGGTGCTACACCAAATAGTGGAAAAGTAAAGAAAAGAACAAGAACATGAGAAGCGAAAATAAGAACTCACTATCCAAAGAGAGGAGGCTTCTTATAAAAAAGTACATCATGTACAAGCACCTGATCAAACTGAATTTGAGCCACAACATAAGGAGTTTTCTACTAAAAGAAGGGAAACTGTGTATGATAAAATCCAAAGACTACAAATGAGCATAGATCTTGAATCAGCACAAGCCACCCAACTTGTATCGATTATCAATGAGCTCTTTTCTCCATACAATATTCCTGTTCGGTTCAATGGGTTAACCTTGGATAGCGATTCTGAAACAGATTCCAATGAGTATGAATGGGATACTTGTTCTGATATTACTGAGGATATCGAGGTTGATACAATCCACACCTATACACCCATCCCTTATGAGGAACAAGGCTCAAGATATAGATCGTTTGAATTTGGACCACAACATATCTATGAGGCTAGTGAGAACGAGTAGATGCAATACAAAAGAGGCAATATCGACGAGAGTACCATTGAAAACCTTGAGACTATTATAGACCTCACCCATGCTATGGAAAAATATAACAATATCTCTATCATGACCCTCACAACGATATATATTAACCCGCCAAATGACTCCCTACCTCTCATATATCCTGACTGAACCTGAGCACAATGATATACCAATATTCCAAAATGATGAGGCCATTATTCAATACCTCTGCTCCGTCAACCTAGAAACATGCTCCACCAGCAAATCAAATAATGATATTTGCAATCAGGGGAGTGCCAAGTCTCTCAGTCGCAAAATAAAGAAAATAAAAAATCAATCCAAAGGGGAAACTATCTAATGGAAGTATTAGATCACAAAAAAGAAAAAACAAATGATGTATCTGATGGTGAAAACCTCTTCGAGGCACCTAAAGATGAGAGACTTGACACTCTTCCTGAACATTACCAGGAGAGATCACCCATCTTGATTGAGCCAACTCAATCAATAAATATCGACACTGAAGGAACAACAAGAACCATACATCAAGTGGAATCACTAACAAAAAAGGAAAAACCTAACTTTGTCAAATTCTTCAAGGAGAAGCAAATAAATTTTTCTTGGTCTTATGCAGACATGCCGGGGGTAGATCCAAATATCATCATACATAACTTGTTCATTTCTCCTGGAGCTAAACTTGTCAAACAGAAATTAAGGAAGATGAACCCCCATGTAGCCATATTGGTAAAAGCAAAGCTGAAGAAGTTACTTGATGTAGGATTCATCTAACCCATTGATTATGTGGAATGGATTTCTAACATTGTGCTAGTCTCTAAACCAGATAAAAGCATCAGGATTTTTACAGACTTCGGGGATCTCAACAAAGCTTGCCTGAAGGATGACTTTCCTTAGCCAAGCATCAACACCATTGCCGATCTAACCGCAGGACATGCTATGTTATCCCTCATGGATGGTTTTTCCTGCTACAACCAAATCAAGATAGCTCTAGAAGATCAGGATAAAATGACATTCACATGTCCATGGGGTACATACTATTGGAACGTCATGCCTTTTGTCTTGAAAAATGATGGTGCAACTTATTAGAGAGCAATGACAACTATCTTCCACGACATGATGCATAATTTTATGGAAAATTATGTAGATGAATTACAAGCCAAATCATTCACAAGAGAAGACCACTTGGACATCCTGGATAAAATCTTTCAATGACTACAACAATTCAATATCAGATTGAATCCTAAAAAGTATGTTTTCGGAGTCACATCTGGAAAACTCTTGGGCTACATTGTATTAGAAAAAGGCATCGAGGTAGATCCCGCAAAGGTTCAGGCTATCATGGAGATGCCACCTCCAAGGAACATTAGTCAACTACAATCTCTTCAAGGCAGGCTACAATCTATCAGATGATCATTGCTCAACTAGTAGACAAATGTCTCCCATTCAATCATCTGCTTCATAAAAATGTACGTTTTTGATGGGAGGACAAGTTTGCATAATCATTCCACCAGCTCAAACAATATCTCATGAATCCACATGTTTTAGTAACACCAATAGAAGGAAAGCCACTCATCCTCTATATATCAGCAACAAAAGTATCACTCGGGGCATTACTAACACAAGAGGACTCAACAAGAAAGGAAAGAGCCATCTATTACATTAGTAGGATGTTGAATGGCTATGAACTCAATTACACTTTCATCGAAAAGGATTTCTTAGCTATAGTGTTTTCTTCCCAAAAGTTGTGATACTATATGTTAGCTCATACTATCAAGCTAGTGGCAAAGATCGACCCACTAAAATATCTACTCAGCAAGGCCGCTCTCATAGGGAGGTTAGCAAAATGGGTCATGATCCTAAGCAAGTTTGACATTCAATATATAGAATGAAGGGATATCAAAGGACAAGAAATAGCATATCAACTGGCAGAAGTACCTCTACGAGACAAACACCCACTATAGGTGGAATTTCCAGATATGGATGTGCTCACTATTACACCAAAGCAATGGACCTTATACTTTGATGGATCCTATACACAACACAGATCAAGTGTCGACATCTTTTTCGTCACTCCAGAATGACACATAATTATGAGTTCCTATAGATTGATGATCCCATGCACCAATAATATCAATGAGTATGAATCTCTAGTGACAAGCATCAAGGTAGCTGTGGAATAGAAAATCACATAATGGAAAGTCTATGCGGACTCTCAATTAGATATCAATCAGATCAATGATGACTATCAGATGAAAGATGATAAGCTGATGCCATATAAATGCATGGTGGAGGATTTTAAGAAATACTTTGTACTTATCACATTTGAACAGATTCCAAGGCTAAACAATAGAGTTGTTGATGCAATGAAAATTATTGCCTCACTTCTACAAATTACAGATAAACAAAATCGCTATAAATTCTTGGTGGATCAATTATTTTCCCTCGCCTATGACAATGTAGAATCCCAAGTCATCTGTGCTCTTTACGGTTCTAATTCACCCCTATATGGGAGGATCTATGACTACTAAAAAGACAATACTCTCCCACTAGATGTATCTCGTAACCAAAAATGAAGCTTTATCTAACAAGAAGCCCTTCTTTGATGCCTCGATCGTAACGAATCTGACTTCGCCTTACATGAGCTTCACGAAGGTATTTGTGGTACGCATTCAAGTGGTCCTACTCTTGCCAAGAAACTACTAAGTATGGGATATTACCAACCAACAATGGAGAAAGAGTACTACAAATTTTCTTGGGAATGTCCTAAGTGCCAAATTCACGGTAATCTCATACATGCACTAGCGCAAGAGTTGCAACCATTCACTACATCTTGGCCTTTCTGTCAATGGGGACTCAACCTAGTGGGAAAGATTCATCCTTCCCCATCAAATAGACACAAGTTCATCATCACAGCCACTGAATACTTCACCAAATAGATTGAGACAGTTCCATTGACTACAGTGACCGACAAACAGATAGCTTCCTTCATTCTGAATTACCTCATCTGTCGGTATGACATCCCTAGTTTCATTATAATAGATAATGGAAGACCTTTCAAAAATCAAGATGTCCAATAGCTCTGTAAGAGATTCCATATCCAACATTTCTTTTTGACACCTTATTATCCACAAGGGAATGGCCAAGTAAAGGCCTCAAACAAGACAATCTTGAAAATCCTCAAAAAGACAGTAAATGATGCTAGTAAAGATTGGCATGCCCAGCTTAATCTTGCACTTTGGGCTTATAGAATGAGTATCTGCACACCTAAAAGACCTACACCATACTCATTGGTGTATGGATCAGAAGCTATCCTACCTATTGAGGTAGAGATTCCATCACTCTAGGTGTCATTAAAAGGCCTCGTTCTAGATGAGGAATATAGAGTCAACAAGCTGCAAGAGCTAGAGTTTCTAGATGAACGTCGCCAATTTGCCTTTGATCATCTCAAGGCATATTAACAAAGAATGTGCAGAAGCTATAATCATAAGGTCATCCCAAGGGATTTCAAAGTTGGTGACCTGGTCCTAAAGGAAAACCCCTAGAACCGACAAGATCGAGAAAAGAAAGGGAAATTTTAACCTAACTGGTTGGGACCCTTCATTATCATGTCAGCTTATGGATCAGGAGCATATCAATTATCAACTTCAAAAGGGGACATGCTTGACGAGCCAACCAACAACATCCATTTGAATAAATTCTACACTTGAGTCGTCCAATGCACGGATCATGGAAAAAAAGAAAAAAAAAAAAAAAGTATCAAAAAACTCGTCACTAGGGTGAAAACCTAACAAACAAACACCGTGTGACACAAAAAAATAAATAAATCAAGAAAAATACAAAAAATGAAAAACAAGTCACAAAGTGCAATAAAAAACAAGTGGTGAAAACTTGGCAACAGGCGCCATTTGTGAGAGCTTGATCATTTTCAAGATACATCTCACATCATACATCTCATGTTCAAGATACATCTCACATCATACATCTCATTTTCAAGATACATTTCATGTTTCATATCACTATAGCATTTTACATCACTATCATAATGTGTTTCATATCAGGAACATTTGGCATTCTAGATCACATTATCCAAAGCACATAAAAGCACAAAAACATGTTAGAAACATTTGCACAATCATAAGCATCTGCAATCATCAAATCCAACTATCATAAAGCATATCACCTTCCAAACATATAGTATCCATTAGACATACATTGCAAACATCATAGAAGCATGTAGATCATAAAAACAAAAAACACACACATCACATCATCTGCATTACCATCCAAGCAAAAGTCATATAGATCAAAAGAATATCATATAGCTCATCTAAATCAAAATAGCTGCATCCATAATGAGTATAAGCATATATACTATCATATCATCATGCACATGTGTGACCACATGCTGATCAAAAGGAAAATCAATGATACAAGTCAGAGCCAATCATCAGTGAAACAATAAAATGTCCAAGGTCCCTGGATATCACATCAATAACAATGTCCATCAAATCAAGCAACATCAGTATCAAGGAAATAAATGAACATAAAAACATCATATCAGAACATCAATGAATATCATATCAATGGGATCAAAGTACAACAATGTATCATATCAAGAGGTCATCAAAATACAATGATGTGTGTATATATCAATAAAGTACATCAGGGTACAAAATACAAAATCTATGATCACAATAAAGGGGCGTGATCAAAATGACCACCTCCAGAACCTATTGGTCGAGAGCTCGAGATACTTGCACCTGTGTTGCTGCTAGGGGCATCCCTCCTAGGTCCCATGACCCCCTCACTGCCTCTATATTTGCGAGATCCACCCCACTGAGAACTGGCTACATAGTTGGGAGCCCGCTGAGCTACCGACATTGCCACAAAGTACAAGTCCCTGTAATAGGTGGCCCGATTGGACTGATAGACAAGAGTCTAGATAGTCTCATCTGTCACCCCCTATGTACCTTCCTCCTGCAGAGTCTGAACCATCTCCTCGGCTCGATGTCGATGCTCTATCTCGGTGTCCCACTCTGTTGTAACCTATGTAATCTGAGCCTGGGCGGCGTGTAGACACTTCTACGATGTATCTCTCTCAGCGTGAGCGATATCCCACTCTAATGACACTGTAACCACTTGTCTCTACAACTGCACAACTTGTGCCTGAGCCTAAGTGAGTTGACCCTGTATCCTTTGCAACAAGGCTTGTAATCTAGCTAGTTGTGCCTGTTGCTGATGCAGAGGCACTCTAATCTATACCCCCTATGGCTGCGAAGGCTACGGATCCTAAACACCAACCTGTCAAGAGGCAGGAGGGGGCATATCAATCCTCCTCTGTCTAGCAAGTGGTTGAACATCCTCCTCCTCCTCCACCACCATCCCGCCCAATCCAATCAACCCTCCTTGTCCCAACTGTTGCCTCCATCCACCTCCTCTCCCCCTCACACCCTGCCCACCACCCCTCCTATCTCCTCCTCCACCCCGGCCACCAACTACTCCTCGCCCATGACCAATCGCACCACCTATAGCATCTCTCCCACCCTTTCTTCCTCTCCCTCGTCCTCGCCCGCCACCTCAGAGACCTCCACCTCGACCCTGATCATCATCATCATCATCCACCTCCTTGAGTGTTGGAATAGGCTCTCCTGGCCCTGTAAGTCATGGGACGTGTGTATCATAAAATATTGAGTATACTCAGCAGTCATGCCCGCATCTGCTACATCCACCAGCATGTTCCATACACAAAAGGGCAAGGAGTAGAACTCAACCCGGGCTATGGAAGAATCCAGTGTTGGCCCCCAATCTGTCCTCTCCTTGTGTACCCTATTATACATAGTCATCCCTTGCGACATAAGCTACCTGCGACCAAACTGTCGATACACCCGAGGAAGAATAAATATCTCTACCACATAAGGGGTCCTACCCAAAAGAAATCTTCTAAAAAACAAATAGGGAACCTCAAATCCATCCTCGGGCCAAGGCTCACACAGTCAATATGACTTCCACACCACTGTATCCATATCACCTAAGGCCCATCTGCAATACTCCAACTTTTTGAGCATCGGCTGGGTAGCGACCTGGCTATACATCATCACATAAGGTGTCCCTACTGGTCTGAATCTCTCCCCAATCAGACAGGTCATTTTTTCTATGCTCCCATGCCCAAATATGTAGAAGGGTGCACCCGAAAGCTAAACCGGTCGCATCATCATAAACAACCTGATGGAGCTCACGATATAGGTGAGAGAGAAGACATATACCCCAAGCATACTGTGTGCGCAGCTGCACCATCTACTAAAGAACTCAACCCCATCCAACTGACAACCCATGAGACCACCTATCAGGAATCAGGAAGCTACCAATCAAGCCTACCAATACTGAAGGGAGTGGGGCATAGCTATCTACCATGTCCAGTCAAGCCACTGAGTTACCTGCAATATGTGGATTGTCAAACACGTCCCACAAAGAATCTATCTTGCCAACCTCCTCCACATCATACACAACCATCTCTCTTGTAATCAGAATCTGAAGAATCCGATAGACGTCCTCGGGTGTCACTGTAATCTCACCCGTCGATAAATGAAAAGTATTATGCTTGTTGTACCACCTCTTAGCCAGTGCGGTGAGTAGTGCTCTATTCTTTCGATAGGGCGGCATGTGTAGCAAGTGAATGAGACTACAAGCCTCTATCACCGCCAAATCATCGATAGTCAATCAATCTCTCATCACAAAAGTCTTCAGGTATTTCTCTTGAAGCATGAGAATCCCTCGCTGGATCTATATCAACAAGGGGAATTATATCAGTTTTATCTATTCTCATCAATCAAGAAATCAACAAATCCAACAGCAGGGGCATCTATCAAGTCACGACAATCACGAGATCACACAAGGACTATCCTATCAACCAATCAAGTATCATATCAAAAACCAATAAACAAGACTCATAACACAAACAAGTCTCATATCGAAACCCAAGACCCATATCAAAATTTGACTCATACCGACCAAGAACCATATCGACTTTGACCCATATTGAATTAGACCCATAATGACATTGACCCATATCGAAATCAGGACCCATATCAAAATTTGACTCATATCGAAACCCAAGACCCATATCAAATCATGACCCATATGGATTTAGATGTTGGCATATATGCAAAGTATGTTGACATGATGATATTGTATGTTGTCATTGATGTCAATATGATGAAGAGTGAACCGGTATATTGAAGTAATCACTTGCAAGAGAACCGGTATATGTGAAAAAGTGAAGTGGTATGGCTGTCCAAGTGAACCGGTATGTTGAAATGTGAACCGATATATGTGAAAAAGTGAAGAGGTATGTTTGTCCAACTGAGCCAATATGTTTGTCCAAGTGAACCGGTATGTTGGAATGTGAACCGGTATATGGAATGTTTTGTATCAAGGTTTCATATGGTATGACTACCGGTTGGTAGTCTTAGCCTCAGGGTTTCTGGTTGAAGTGTTCTATGCCTATGTGATTCAACCGATGACATTGTGTGATGTATTAGCATTGTAATGAAGAACAAATTGTGTTGCCACGTTAGCTCTGTGCGCGTGAAGGATCTTGCATGAAGGAGATTGATCCTATCTACCTCAGGAATGTGCAAAGTCTCTACAAACGATGGAGAACGCATGATGGGTTATTGCCTCCAAGATGTAGTGAAGAACGAACGATGGAGAACATCTTGAGATCTGTTCAAGACCATTGTATTCAAAGCAAAGTGTTCAATGGTTAGGATTTAACCGACTGAATTGCTCAACCTAAATGTTTAGGTTTTAGGGTTTATGCTTCCGACCTATCTGTTTCCTATAAGGTTGATGTTGTTTTTCATGTTGAGGTTGTTGGCAAATGTTGTGTGTGTATCTAAGTGCAAAGATATGTGATTCTTGCCAGACCAGATATGAGAATAGATACCTGCAGAGTGTGAGTGCAGAAGGAAGGAACTGAAGTGGATCTGCATTGGCATTGAGTGCTGTTACCAGATCATTGTAATACCTGTTGACCTCTAGCCACTTCAACAGTTGGAAAATCCCTTAACAGGGTAGCTTTAACTGGCTTGCTGTAAATCCTTTAATAGGGTGACTCAAAATCATTGAGTTCTAAAAATCCTCTAACAAGGTAACCTTTAACCGGGTTTAACCCTTAACCGGGTATGTTAACCATCCCTTAACCGGGTGATCCCTAGTAGGATCAGTTCCTAACAAAACCTATTGTAAAGTCTTTAATCGGACTAGGCTCCTAATAGAGCGGACTTCAAAAGGGTTCAAAGAACAGCTTGTGGGTATTCATCCCCACCGTGGTTTTTCCCAATTGGGTTTCCACGTGAAAAATATGTGTGTTATGTGTGATTCTTTTTCATATGATGCTTTGTTATTCTTTGTTAAGCGGTAAAGCATGTTGAACCTGTAAGTCTTTACATTTTTGTCAAAGTATTACTAGTGTATGCATATGGGTGAAGTGGAAATAAGATGTTAGATTGTGTGGAAAGTTGAGTTACCAGTTTATGTCTTTCACTATGTTTAATCAGTAGTAATCTGGTTCAGACCGGTGTTATTGCTTGTCAGTCAAAGTGCAGGGTTCTCAGTCAAACCGGTTCAAGGAAAAGTGTTTTTATTGGTACTGATTCACCCCCCCCCTCTCAGTACCGGTTTGGTACTAACTGTTCATCATTGATTCATCATTAGACCCATAACTAAGTTGACCCATATCAGATTAGGACCCATATCAAAATTTGACTCATACCGACCAAGTTCCATATCAACAAAAGACCCATATCAAATTAGACCCATAACGACATTGACCCATATCGAAATCAGGACTCATATCGAATCATGACCAATATCAAAATTTGATTCATATCGCCAAGTGACCCATATCAACCTCACAATGTATTGACTTTGACCAAACTTGACCCATTTCGACAAATGAACCGTATCAACCGAGTCATATCAACTCAAGACACAAACATCGACAAATAGAAAACAAATCAACAAAAACGACACAAACCGACACATCGACAAGGTGCACAAACTCATAACGAACCTAAAAATCAAAATTGCACATATGAATTTTTTTCCAAAAATCAAAAAATTGCCCACTATCTCATATGTGCTAAAATAGATATCATATGCGCAGTTTCAAATACGCTAAACTTTGAATCAAATGTGTTATTTAATTAGCCATATGCACTAACAATTTCATCATATGCGCTACAATAATCTTCACATGCGCTAATATCCTAGTCATATGCACGATAATCCTAATCAAATGCGCTAAAATCCTACTCATATGCGCTACGACATTGATCAAATGCATGAAAATAAAAATCAAATGCACTAAAATTTTCAAAAAATAAAAATGCGGAAAAAGCCCTAGAAAAATTCAAAAATCTAGCTAAATCTAACTCAAAAATTCACAAAGAGGGTTAAAAAGTTGAACTTATAGGTGGGACGTACTCCGGTGGCCTCTGAAATCAACGAACTCACTCAAATCGATGAAGATGGTAAGGGGGTGTCATTTCTCCTCTTCATTCCAGAGCTCCAATTCTCAAATGACAAGTGTATATGAGGTGGAAATGGGCCCCTGGAGGCTTATATAGCCCATGCTGACATAGGCAGCTATGATGCATCGGTGGATGTGTGGGGCATGTACGCTCTATCCCCACATAGTCCTAACCCCATTTTTACATATCATTTTTAATAAAATCTATTGGGCAATAAATTTTAAAAATCCCAAAAAATAAAAAATTATAAAAAATAAAAAATATCGTAAATCACTAAAAATTTAAAAATCATCGTGCTTCGTCTTGTTCCCTCGAAAAACCACATTTTTTTCTCAATTTATTGCCTAATGGGGTATATAATCATTATCATATCGAATCTCCATATCAGTCTCATATTAGCTTCATATCGAAATCAATTTTCCTATCGAGGGAATCATATCAGCAATTTTGGCGACAACATCATATCTGAAAATTTTGACGACAAATTGAGTGTTTTTCTTTGAATCAACATGTGGTTGTACGCTGACTCAAAGAGGGGCAAAATGTAGACACCTAAAATTTGCACAATGAATTAAGTGAATTTCATTCATTTAATTATCCCTAATTCTTCCAATTAATTAAATTAAGATTTAATTAATATTCCTATTCTTCTAATTGACCTTTTAATCAAATTTAAAATTTGATTAAATCTCCTTCTTCTAGCCTAACCTATTAATTAAACTAAGGTTTTATTACGTACCTTTAGACATTTGATTAAATAAATCTTATTTATTTGATTAAAATCTATTTTCCCCCTTTTGATTAAATTCACATTTAACTGAAAATCCCCTTTGCAAATAAATAAATCATTATTTGTTTGTGAATAGTCCCCCCACTTGCAAAATCCTCCAAATGCAAGTTGGATCCCTTTTGGCTAAATTAAATCATTTTAATTTAACTAAAAATCATATTTTCCCTCACCCACTTGCATTATTCTACATCTCCCACTTGCCTCCATAATCATCCTTCTAGAAACCTCCTAATCCCATCTTAATCATGTCTAATCTCCTAATCATGTCCTTTCCCTAAATTTGGGGGAGTCACTTCTCCAAATTTGGAAGAAAGTCTTCAAAATGCATTTAAGACTTTATCTATTTCAACAAGTTAACTTGTTGAGTCTTCCAAACATGTAAGGCTCTTACATAAACCACAAGTGGTTTTCCTCTTTTAGAAAGTTAACCTTCCAAAGTCTTAAAAAGGCATTTAATGCCTCTTACAAGCCCACACCCCTTAGCCATGATGGTTGTCCCTTTAACTGTTTTCCCATGTTGCACAAGAGTTTATCTCTTGGGTAATAGCATGCCTCCCTAGTTAGTGACATTACCCAATGATTTCGCTCCTTGAGGTTATCCCTAATTGATTTCTTGGCATCTAATGATTGCTTGGAATCCTCTCAAGCCATCTCAAGGTGACATTTGTCAAGTTGGGATTGGATTGAATCTCTCCCATGGATTGATAACTTACAATCCTAGCCCTTATTGAGATTACTCAATCTCAACCATCCATTTCTCTATTTTGCCTATAAATAGAGCCCATTCCTTCTTCAACCAATAGAACAATCTTGTGCATTCAAATTATAGTCAATTTGCAGGTTAAGGAGCTCATTTTTCCATCTTCAAGCATCCAAGTAATCTTCAAGCATCCAAGCATTAGCATCAAGCATCCATCTCATAGCATTTAGATTCATTTTAGCTCATCTTTTAGCTTAATTCTACATCTTTTCTAGCATTGGATACTCACATAGTTTAATTAACTCATCTAGTATCATCTTAACTTTCAATTTGGAACTCATCTAGCATCTTAATCATCTAGTTTTGCATTTCATCTTCATCATCCCATCTTAGTATTTCACTAGGATCTTAGTTGCATCCATTTTGATCCTAGAATCATTCTCATAAATCTTGTTCTCTAGGTTGTCATCCAAGAGATCAAGTTCTCTTCCAAGTGAGGGTCACCTTGAATCTTAAGGATCTTTAGAGATAGAGGAGCATGGGACGATTCTAATAGTTTTTGGTTCACTAACTTGTTTTGTGATTTCATGTGTATATTAGAGATGTTTTCCCCTCTTGCAGGTTGATACCATATTTCCGCCATAAAAAAAGTTACCCTCTTCCATTTAAATAAACCAAATTTATTTAAATATCTATCCAAATGCAAGTTGTCACCCACCTTTTTGAATTAAATCACTTTATTTCAAATAAAACCCAAAAATATCTTCCCACTTGCATTCTCCTAACAAATCCACTTGCATATCTAATCATGTTCTAGATTCTTCTAATCCATCCTAATTAGAGTAATTATCCCTTAAACATTTGCACATTCCTTAAGAGAAGCTCACTTCTCAAAAATCATCAAAGTCTTCATAAACAATTAAAGGCTTTATGTCTTCAACAAGCTAATCGTCAAAGTCTTTAAGCCTTTAATGACTTCCTTCTAGAGTCTTCTTAAGCCTTTTATGGTTTTGCTCAAAGTCTTCAAGAATTTAATGCTTTATCCCCATTTTTCTCATTTAAATAAATTAAGATTTATTTAAATAATTCACATTCACATTTAAATAAATGAATATATATATAAATGCAAGCTACACCATATAATTGAAATAAATCAATTTTAATTTAATTAAATCCTAAAAATCCTCCCACTTGCATTCTCCTACAAAATCCACTTGCATGCCTAAACCCCTTCTAGATTCTTCTAATCACTTCCAAATTTAATCCCCCTCATAATCATTTACGCATTCCTTAAGAAAAAGACCACTTCTCAAAAAAACCAAAAGTCTTCAATAATTATTAAAGGCTTTGTGTCTTCAAATGGTTAACCTCTAAAGTGTTCCAAACCATTAAAGGCTCTTACATAACCATTTATGGTTAACTCACCTTTGACCTTTGGTTAGAGACTTTCCTCTAACTTAACCATCATTTTAACTCATGGGTCTCTTCAAAGCATTTATTTCTTTGACTAAGGTAACCATTTAACCCTTGCACATTCATTTATCCCTTGGATAAAAGGAATATCCATTAACCTAACCCTAACCCAACCCCCTAGGGTGACCATCATGTCCCCTCAAGCATTTAATGCTCCTTATCTCTCCTCTCAAGCAATCTCATGGTGACACTTGTCAACATGGGATTGGTTTGAAAATCTCACATGGATTGTAAATCATTCAATCCTAGTCCTTCTGAAGCCAATTCAATCTTAACCAACCAATTGACCATTTCTTCTATAAATAGCCCTTCTTTCTTCATTATCAACATGCATGTTTTATGCATCCAGGTTATCAATAATTGGCATTTTCCTCTCTCATAAGCTTAAGTATTTTAGATAGAAATAGCATTATCATAGCATGTTAGTTTCTTTATCATTAAATAGTATTATCATAGCATTATCATGTTAGGATAGTATATCATGTTAGTTTAATCTTCATTTCAATCTCATCATCTTGCACCATATCATAGCTAGTTTCATATCAATATCATGCTAAGATCTTAGTTGCATATTGCATTTAGATCTTTTATCATCTATCCCTCATTCTTTTGTTATTCATCCTAGAGATCAAGTGCTCATATAATCTGAGAGCCATCTTGGTTTGAAGGATCCTTGGAGATAGAGAACAATGGAACAATCTTAGGAGACTAATGCTTTTCTTGTTTTATCAATTAGATCTCTATTTTTCTATGTTTCATTGGTATTATTGATTGTGTTTTCTCTTAAATGACTAACCACTCTTTCAGGTGTACATTTTTGGCTCCCACCGTGGGGCTTGTCCCCAAATTTTTAACCATTTTGCACGCAGGTTGAAGGAAATTTTCAAAAGGAATATCAGAACAACACATATGTGGAAAAGTATTGTGCATACAATAGATATTCCAACACATCTATACTTGTTTCCAGCACATAGAGGATCTTTCCAATCTAATCTATCTTACTTTCTCTTATCTTCCCAATCTAATCTATCTTACTTTCTCTTAGTTTATAGAATCATCGGTATAATGCATACCTGCCCCAAAGTAGCACTTTTGTAACAAGCAGAGAGCTAATTTTTGTAACACAAGGAAATTCTAGGCTTGTTATCCCACAATATTGACTAAATCTTTCAAAGGTGTTTTGAAGGTGCTAATGTTTTATTGCATGTCCAATGTAGGTAGATTAGTTTTTTTTACTTAACTTTTTCAAAGTTGGTAAAAATAATTCACATTTCCTTTCTTGCAAAAACCTAAAAAGAACCTCACTTATCAATTGGTGCTTAGAAAGAATTTCACTTGTTCTTTGGTGTCTTAAAAAAAATCACACTTTCTTTCTTGCAAAAAGCTAAAAATAACGTCACTTATCAATTGGTGCTTAAAAAGAATTTCACTTGTTCTTTGGTGTCTTAAAAAGAATTCACTTTCATTTTTTTGTAGAAAGCTAAAAAGAACTTCGTTTGCATTTGGTGCAATTAAAAGGAACCTCATTCTCATTTGGGTTTTAAAAAGCATCAAATCTTTCTTTCTTGCAAGGATAAAAATAACAACAAATCTCGCTTTTTAATTTTTTTTGCAAGTTAGATCTCATTTTCATTTGAGCTCTAAAAAGAACAAACAAAATTCAATTCTTGCAAATTTAAAAAGAACAATCAACTCTATTTTTGCAAGTTAAAAAGAATAAGACAAAATTTGCTTTAGTAAGCTATTTTTTTTTTTTGACCACACGATTTCTTTTGTTGACCAATATTTGATTTTAAATTGAAAACAAATTGCTATGTGGGATTACAACTGAACACCATGCTTGTTGGAGCAACATCTCCAAATAGAGGTTAGAAAACTATTGCTATGAAGGATTAAAATGAACCATTGATTGCTTTGTCTCGAAAGTGATAGGTATATGCACTCCCCTTAATTGGGTGACCAAAGGACCAAACTCGCCATTTCAAGCTTTCTTTCAATTCATGCATGTAAGATACAACCTTTAGATGACATGCCCTCCGGAGAAGCCCATAAGGTCGGTGAGAGGGGAACGACCTAAGTGGGGAACGACTTTTAGCCAAGTTTACCAACCAACTATAATCAAATGTGGAGGCTGGTGAAAATAGCCTCCAACAACAGTGTGCATTGATAGCCTTCCCCCAGTATCCTCGAGATACGAAAAGCCTTTGTTTTAAAGGTTGGGAAGCCTCTTAAGGGAGTTTATCTTTCGCCACACTGAACGAAACCTTTACTAAAGAGCCTTAAAAATATAAGATTTTTTCTGAGTCAATAGTGCAAGGGTGGGGAAGAATCTTCCCCCAAGACACTCACCATACATCTCCTAGGCTAACAATTCAATTGAGGAGCAATCCTCTTTGAGTTAATTTCCGGACAAAGGCAAAAAAATGGGCACCCTATAGGGGGTGACACAACTGTTTGAGTTGAAGGAGTATCCAGATGTGGGATATGGTATTATTGATGACCCTTGATTAAAGACTCTACTTGGTGTGTTTTTCTTGTATCCAACCAATGAAAACATCAGAGATTTGAACACATCCTCAATAGAACATACACTTCATGTTAGATTAAGACCAAAACTACTATTTCTTTCATGTGTGTATGTTGTGTTCTTGTCAGATATACATCTTGCAAAAATATCAACAAAGTCAAAGAATCACTTTACAAATTGAAGAAATCGGGTTTCTTCCAACAAAATCAGAGGAACATCAACTATTGGTCCAAGTGACACAATTTCAACCAATATCAACATCAGATACTTAGTTGAGGTATCCAAGTTAGTCAAATCAATCTAGTTTCTAAAATCAGGGAACCTTATCATATCATTTGACTCACTTAGTCACAAACTAGGGGACATATCAAACCCTCTATTCAACTTAGTGAGCTTGAGTATCCAAACATGGTATTTTTTATCGAATCAACCTATCAACGAACATCAACTTTGATCAATTGTATGACCACTCCTCAACACTTAAAGAGGAAGAATCTTCATAAATAAACTGATTTGAAGATAAAGGAACCTAGCCAAGAGAAAATCTTAAAGAGAAGGAAGTTTCTCTACATAAACCGTAAACTCTTCCTAAAACATCACACTTTCTTACATCACTTTAATATCTATTTACGCGTTAAAGGAACCAAATTTGATGAAGAAACTTTGCAAGCATGTGCCTTTGAACAAAAGTCGGTATTCTCTCAATGCCTCAACAAAGGAGGAAATATCAACTTAGCCTATCTACCGAAGGATCCAATCACTTATTGAATCAAATCGTCATGCTAGTTTTTACATGATCCCATAAAAACAGCGAGTGGGAAGAAGAATCTGAATCAAGCATGAGACATAGAGAAATTAACACCTGGAAAAACTACCTAAATATGGATGAGAAAGAAATAATATATGACGTTATTGAGGAGGCACAACAAGACCCTATCCTACAAAAACTCCTGGAGAAACTCATCGAAATAGACAAACAAAAATACTTCCTCCTGCTATCTAGCAAAGGTGTTAAGATCCCTGAAGATTTTGACACAGATCAACCAAAGCAAATTGAATGCATGAAAAGGATAAAATCAAGAACATATACCTACAACACCGATCATGACAATACCAACAATCAAGACAACACCAATGATCAAGGTAAAACCAACAATGAAGACAATCCCCTTACTACACTTATGCAATAACTACAAGCGATTCAACAACAAATTTAATACATGCAACAAGGGGCCACAACACGACATTCCTTAGAAGATATATGTCCTTATCCCTTTGATAGAAGTTTAAACATGGTACCATTCCCACCAAACTCCGAAATACCAAAGTATGACAAATACAATGGTAAGAGTGATCCCTGCGATCATATAAGGGAATTTTGCACAATGAGCTTGGAGTTTACCCACAATGACACTTACATGATGAGGTTATTTCCAAGAAGTCTAGGAGGACAAATGATGGAATGGCTTTCAAAACTCACACCTTCCATTAGATCATTTGAAGAGTTGGTTAACAAGTTTGTTTCACAATACTCTTATAACATTCAACATGAGGTCACCATGCTTGACCTTTGCAACACAAAACAAATGAACAATGAACCATTCATGATGTTTTTGCAAAGATGGAGACATTTATTCTCTAGATATCCTCGGACCATACTTGAAAAGAGAAAATGGAAATCTTTGTAGACAATCTAAATGATGTGACAAGTTATCAACTTAAACTACAATGTCTACCAAGTTTTCAAAAGTTGATTGACAATGGCATCTAGATAGAAGAGGCCCTAATCAAAAAGGGAACTTTGAAATTTTCTAAGGAAGTTGTTTATCTTTAATTGTGATGGAATTCACTTGTTAATCACATACTGATATGTGATTGATGGTATTGTCATAGAGATGGTTTATGAGGGGCCCCCCTTTGTTGTTTGATGCTCCTCCCTTGTCTTAATTGGGGAGGGGATTCTTGAATGCTTCATGAAAATTTCATAAACTGGGTAGACATTGTAGTTTAAGTTGAAAACTCATCTCATCATTTAGATTGTCTATAAAGATTTTCATTTTCTCCTTTTCAGGTATGGTCTGAGGATATCTAGAGATTAATCATCCTCATATTTGCAAAAACATCATGAATGGTTCATTGTTCTTTTGTTTTGTGTTGCAAAGGTCAAGCATGGTGACCTCATGTTGAATGTTATAAGAGTATTGTGAAACAAACTTGTTAACCAACTCTTCAAATGATCTAACGAGAGGTGTGAGTTTTGAAAGCCATTCCTTCATTTGTCCTCCTAGACTTCTTGGAAATAACCTCATCATGTAAGTGTCATTGTGGGAAAAATCCAAGCTCATTGTGCAAAATTCCCTTATATGATCGCGGGGATCACTCTTACCATTGTATTTGTCATACTTTGGTATTTCGGAGTTTGGTGTGAATGGTACCATGTTTAAAGTTCTATCAAAAGGATAAGGACATATATCCTCTAAGGAATATCATGTTGTCGCCCCTTGTTTCATGTCTTGCATTTGTTGTTGAAGCGATTGTAATTGTTGTGTAAGTGTAGTGAGTGGATTGTCTTCATTGTTGGTATCCCAATTGTTGGTGTTACCTTAATCATTGGTGTTGTAAGTTAGGATTCCCAAAGATACTGAGGAGGGGGGGGGGGGGGGGGGCGTGAATCAGTATTTGACCGGTAAAATAATTTCTTAACTTATAACATGAAAAGCATATTAAAACTGTGTACCGGTAAACTAGAAATAATGCAACAAATAAGAACAACAACCACAACATGAAAATCACACCATAACACAATATTTTAATGAGGAAACCTGGTGTGGGGAAAACCTTGGTGGGATTTGTGACCCACAATATTCACTTACTGGACAATAAGAGAATATTACTGCTTACAATAGGGGCCTGCACATGCAAGAAGGCCAAGTGCCCAGAGCTCACTACTCAATTACAAAAGAAGTCACACTGACTTACAAGATTGGATTATACTAATTCAATGTCTTGTACTACTTTAGATCAACATCTACTATGCTAGATTCAATACCGGTTTATGCTCTGCAATATACATAAACCCTTATCCAATAATTCACATATTAGGTCTGCTACCTTCTTTACATATTTCGCATTATATCATATATTAAATGATCTATAATGATCTCATACATATATGAGTCATATTACAATCCGCCATGTCAGCTTATAAAATATTTTACAATTAATTACAAAATACATTTATAAAAAATGTTGTCGGCCAAGGTGTCGGTAATCAATCCTTTTGGGTGTTAGTGAACTGTATGTCGGTGTAGAGTTTGTCGGTGCTGGTGCCGGTGCCTATGTCTGCCTGCCGGTATCACATGATTGTAAGGTTGCCATCAATGACAATACCTTCAATCACCTACAATGTCTCATTGGAGTGTGCATTTGCCAACAATCTCCCCCTTTGGCATTGATGGCAACACTCATGAGAAAAATAAAAAAAGTGTCCAAAAAGATGTCCAAAAAGAATCTGCCAAAATTTGTCTTACCAAAACTGTGTGCCCAAAAACGTATGCTCCTCCTAAGCTGATGATGTCTTGTTTTGATCATTTTTCTCATCACACTACTCCCCCTTTGACATCCATGGCAAAGGTTGTCATTCGCTGTCAGTGGAGTGTGGTTCCTGCCTAGATTTTTGTAACCGGTGGGTTACAATCTGGAATATATCTGCCAAAACAAGATTTAAACTGTCAATGAATCTTTTGCTTTCCTATAATGCCTCTTGTGTTCTCTGAACTGTACCAGTGATTATATGCATTTTCTCTTCCGGTGTCTTAAGTCTGGGAACCAGAGCCTCAAAAATTTCTTTTCTCAAAGAAATGAGGTAATCTAGTTTAGGACCAAGTTTACATTTTAAGCTCTTTGCCTTATCCTTTATTCTCTCTTTATCTTTTTCTAGCTTCTCAATTTTCTCTTCAAGATCTGCAATTTTCTTTTCTATCTCCAAAAATGAATATGATGTGCCTATCAGATTGTCAGCAATATTGTTAATCTCATCTCATGCTTTGCTGATTTCCTTGTCTAGATCTTCTGTCAAAATATTTATTTTACAAGTATCTCTATACAATTTCTTGAAATCCAAAATTGTCTCTCCTAGGGCCGGTAATTAGGTTTCTGTTTGTTCCTTATTCTTCTTTACTATTTCCTCAAAGAATTTCTCTTTCTCCTTAATCATCCTTTCTTTGAATGTGTCTTCATTTATTTGATCAACTGTCAAAATGTTGCTGGTGATGAATTTAGACAATGTGTCTAGTTGACCTAAAGAATCTTTGTTATCCACAATGCACTTGGGTGCTACCAATTTGAGAATAGGTAGTGTGTCATCGATAGCCTTATAGGTTTGTGCAATACACTCTGTGATTTTCTTTATTGAATCCAGTAAGACCTCTGTCACATTTGTAGGCTGGAATTTTGCTTTTGAAGTACCAGATGTTTGCCCAACTATTTTCACAATATCCATGCTGCTAGTTGTAGTGATAACCTTGCTTGTTTCGACCTCTGGTAGGTCAATTTGTGTTTGCATTTCTATTAGCAAAGGTTTAGGCTTTTTAGTTTTAGTCGGTGGCACTGTCTTGGTCTGAACCTGTGTCTCAACCTGTTTCTGTTCCGGTTTCTCCATTTGTGTCTCAAAAGGTTTCTCTGAGCTCTCAACAACTAGTTTCTCAGATGTAGTTTTTGTATGCACTTCCGGTTTCTCAGTTTGTACCTCTGCACTATCCATTTCCGGTTCTCTTGATTGTTTTTCAGTTTTATCTACCAGTTCTTCTAATGTTTTACCAGTGGTGTCCTCTGTCGATTGCTTTGTTTGAGTAGGTTTTTCTATGCTTATGTTTATAGTAACATTAGCCTCAACTTCAATATCTACAGTCAGTGGCTCAGTAGCCACATCTTTATTTTTATCCTTAGTGGTTTCTATATCAACCACAACATTTACTTCCTGTGTGTCTATATTCATAGTGTACAAAATTTCGGATTCAAGATTTGTATCCTCTAGAGGAGTCTCCATACTCTCAATAGCTGGTTGATTGTCTATAGTGTCTACCGGTGGAGTATCCAAAGGAGGTGGGGGTAACTTATCAGTTATTTTTAGGCTTGGAGGTCCACCTACCTTACCTTTCCCCTTATCCTTGTCCTTTTGGTATACCTTGATGGTTTTAGGTCTTAGTAGCTCTTCTTGTTTCTCTTTTTCTACAAAGAATATGTCCCATGCATCTGTTGTTTCTTCAGAGACTTTATTTACTCTACCTGCCATTAATGCTACATGCCAGTAGCAGTTGAAAATACTATCCAGTTAGCTTCACTGATTAATTTTTCTATCTCATCAGGTGAGTTTACTGGATGCACTGCAAGTAATTTTTCAATTTTTATCTTCTTGTCCAGCTCAACAATGGCTACCCTTCTAGCTTCTAGTCTTCTATACAAATCATTGGGTATTTCATCAACGATTTCCATAAAAAATTTCTTGTATATATCCAAGTGTAAAATTACACTATTTTCAATGCTTTCTTTGTCATCAATGAAAAGTGTGTTGTACAGTTTGCTGATGTTTTTCAACTTTCCATCTTCTGTTATTTCACTAAGGAGTTTATCTAGTGGAGCAATATCTTGTTTTACCTTCTTCTTCTTCTTAGGAGTTAACTTCTTAACTGGAGGCCTCACTGCCTGTTGCTTTTGTCTTGTTTTTATAGGAGTGGGTGAGGGTACCGGTGAGGGTTTTATTTTCCTTTCTACCCTTTTGAATATCGCTGGCATATCACTCTTAGAGGAAGTTGCAACCGGTGAAAGATGAGTTTCCGGTTGAAGTCCTTCCAACTCACTTCCTTTGATACCAGTTTGCTTTAATACATCTTCCTTAAGTGCTTTTGCTTGTATGGTGCCTTTCCTTACTGTTTGTTCAACTTTCTTGACTCTTTTCCTAGATTGAATACCACTTTCTATTGTTTCAGCACTGCCAAAGACTTTCTCAGAGGGTTCTTTTGGTGCTTCAAGGAGGGATTTTGCATAAGTTTCAATAATGTTATCATTTGTCTCATAGCCCATTTCAGTTACCCAGATTGTCCTAGGGACAACTGCCTCCATCCAGATTTCATCCTTTTTAATTGCAAATCATATTTCCTTATGATATTTATCTATAATCGCCTGTGACAATCTTATTCTTGTTTTCATTTAATCCTTCAGTGCTTGAAAGTGTTCGTTTATGTTTTTCTCTTTGTTTTCTCCCATGTTGTTTAATAGATCCAATAGTTGCTTTCCTACCGGTATATCAAAGCCAAAATCTTTTCTACCAATACCAGGTACTTGTTTAGTAATATACAACATTAAACATACAAGCAAATTTCCAAATCTAAAGGTTCCTTTCTTATCTCCTTTGATCTTTTTCAAATTGTCTATCAATTCATCTTTGAGCCATTCACACACATCTATTCCAAGATTATCATTAACCATGTCATATGCACTTTTAATACACAGGCTAGATACTGAGTTCAACCTATTTGCATGTGTAGCTTTGTAGCCTAAGATCATACTAATAAATCATACATTGATGTCCTTCACATCATTTACCCTTAGAGACCTTTTGTCAAATGTTGCACTGGTTAGATCCATCACTGTGTCATTTGAGACCCTTTTAGTTCTGTTAGGTCTGCTATCGGTGGAAGGTAACCCTGTTACTGCTTTGACAGCTTCTTTTGTGATTTTATGAATTGAATCCAACCAGAAGAATTCACCATGGACTCTACTTAGGACTATTCTTATCACATCTTTGAGAAAATCAGGAATGGTAAGAATATCCAGAAAACCTAGGGTTTCTACTATTTTATGTTCCGGCTTGACATTTCCAGATTTATCATAAATCATAATCTGGTACATGTTCTTGATTTCATCATCTCCTAATTCCTCTATATGACAATGTATGTATATCCTAGGGTCTTCAGCATATACTACTCCCTTAGGAATTTGAGAAAATTCACCTCTGTTATCATCTTTCTTAGCTATTTCGAGAACTAGCTTGAAAACGGGTCTAGGGCGCTTGATTACTTCAATTACAGTAGGGTTTGCTATAAATTAAGGAACAGAGGAGGATGCCATGTTTATAAATACCTCAATCTGCCTTTAGGATGAGTGCTTGGATGAACTGCTTCACTTCTTCGCTAAGAATGCCTTCGCTTGGTAATTTTCGCACTCTCAAAGATTTGAATGCTCGGTGAATGAAAAAGGAGCCAAAACACTTGCTTTATAATGTTATTTTCTCCAACTGCCACATTTAATGCTTGTCGGTTTAGTCACAACTTAACTCATCTGTCGGTAAGGAATTAATTTCAACTTCTCACCATCAATCGAGGGTATGTTAGCATGGTTTTTTAGTTTGTTGCTAAGCCCCCAAAGGATTTTCCTTCAATTAGGTGAAGAGTCTCTTGTCGGTGGAGTGATACTCTGTTCTACCGGTGGAGGAGTATTCCCATCAACTTTCTGATCTGACTTTTTGATCCATTGTTTTGAGAATTCTTGCTTTACCTCTTCAACCTTTTCTTTACCTTTCAAACTAGGACCTTTGTTATTTGTCGATGGTGTCTTGCTTCTACAAAATTTTGTAATATGTCCAATTTTGTTACAAGCATAACAAGTCACATTGTTTTTCTGAATAGCTTTCCCATATCCTATGTCGGTATGTTTTCTACATTGATTAGATAAGTGTCTAAATCTTCCACAAACATAACATCTTACATTCATTCTGCAATTTTCTGAGTTATGACCAATTTTGTTGCATTTAGAACATTGACCGGTGGGTGTATTAGTGTTCTGATAATTTTTAGATCTACACTAATTTTCTCTATGACCATACTTGATACAGTTAAAGCATTTCCCATTGAATTTGTAAGCATTAGGTTGTCTTACCGGTTTGCTATGATCATGATTGTTTGCAGTATCGGAGCTTTCACCGGTTTCAAAACCAAGGCCATTTGTATCACTATTAGGTTTCTGATTCTTCAACATGTCAACAAGTTCTTCTGAACTTTTCTTGAATTTCTCCTTGTGTTGATTTGCAGCAGTCAGTTCATTCTCCAAGATTCCCTTTTGTCTTATGAGTTCAGTTCTGTCATTCTGTGTATGCATCAAGTCTGTCTTCAACATATCATTTTCATGACCGAGTCTTGCGTTTTCATTTCCAGCATCATTTAGTCTTCTAGCCAAATCATCTTCGTTCTTCTTTCTATCTTCAATTTCTTTACAAAATCTCATAGTCATATCCTGCATCTCATTCTTCATTGTACAATTATCTTGTCTCATTTTGATATTCTTTACTTTTTCTGCATCATAGTCTGAAAGAGTTGTTTCCAATTGCTTTCTCAAAATTTCCATCTCTACCGGTGTCAAGATCTTCCTCAAGCTGTTAGACTTTTGAAAATAGAGGACCAGGCTCTGATACCAATTGTTAGGATTCCCAAAGATACTGAGAGGAGGGGGGGGGGGGGTGGGAATTAGTATTTGACTGGTAAAATAATTTTCTTAACTTATAACATGAAAAGCATATTAAAACTGTGTATCGGTAAACCAGAAATAATGCAGCAAATAAGAACAACAACCACAACATGAAAAGCACAGCATAACACAATATTTTAATGAGGAAACCCGGTGTGGGAAAAACCTTGGTGGGATTTGTGACCCAAAATATTCACTTACTAGCCAATAAGAGAATATTACTGCTTACAATAGGGGTCTGCACATGCAGGAAGGCCAAGTGCCTAGAGCTCACTACTCAATTACAAAAGAAGTCACACTGACTTACAAAATTGGATTATACTAATCCAATGTCTTGTACTGCTTCAGATCAGCATCTGCTATGCTAGATTCAGTACCGGTTTAAGCTCTACAATATACATAAACCCTTATCCAATAATTCACAAATTAGGTCTGCTACCTTCTTTACATACTTCACATTATATCATATCATCTATCATATATCATATATTAAATGATCTATAATGATCTCATCCATATATGAGTCATATTACAATCCGCCATGTCGGCTTACAAAATATTTTAAAATTAATTACAAAATACATTTATACAAAATGTTGTTGACCAAGGTGTCAGTAATCAATCCTTTTGGGTGCCGGTGTAGAGTCTGCCGGTGTCGGTGCCTATGTCTGCCTATTGGTATCACATGATTGTAAGGTTGCCATCAATGACAATACCTTCAATCACCTACAATGTCTCATTGGAGTGTGCATTTGCCAACATTGTCTTGATCATTGGTATTGTCACGATCGGTGTTGTAGGTATATGTTCTTGATTTTGTCATTTTCATGCATTCAGTTTGCTTTGGTTGATTTGTGTCAAAATCTTCAAGGATCTTAACACCTTTGCTAGATAGCAGGAGGAAGTATTTTTGTTTGTCTATTTCGATGAGTTTCTCCAGGATTTTTTGTAGGCCAGGGACTTGTCGTGCCTCAATAATGTCATATGTTATATCTTCCTCATCCATATTTAGGTACTTTTTCTAGGTGTTAATTTCTCTATGTCCCATGCTTGATTCAGGTTCAGCTTCCCACTCGTTGTTTTTTATGGGATCATGTAAAAACTAGCATATTGATTTGATTCAATAAGTGATTGGATCCTTGGGTAGTAAGCTTAGTTGATCTTTCCTCCTTTATTGAGGTGTTGAGAGAATGCTGAATTTTGTTCAAAGGCACATGATTGCATAGTTTCCTCATCAAATTCGGTTCCTTTACCACGTAAATAGCTATGAAAGCGATGTAAGAAAGTGTGATGTTTTAGGAAGAGTTTACAGTTTATGTAGAGAAACTTCCTTCTCTTTAAAATTTTCTCTTGGCTAGGTTGATTTCTCTTCAAATCAGTTTTTTGATGAAGATTCTTCCTCTTTAAGTGTTGAAGAGTGGTCATACAAGTGATCAAAGTTTATGTCCATTGATAGGTTGATTTGATAACAAATACGTTGTTTGGATACTCAAGCTCACTAATTTGAATAAAGGGTTTGATATGTCCCCTATTTTTATGATTAAGTGAGTCAAATGATATGATAAAGTTCCCTCATTTTAGAAACTAGATTGATTTGTTTAACTTGATACCTAGACTAAGTATTTGATGTTGATATTGGTTGAAATTGTGTCACTTGGACCAATAGTTGATGTTCCTCTGATTTTGTTGGAAGAAACCCGATTTATTCAATTTGTAAAGTGGACTTCGTTGATATTTTTGCAAGATGTATATCTGACAAGAACACAACATACACACATGAAAGCAATAGTAGTTTTGGTGTTAATCTAACATGAAGTGTATGTTCTATTGAGGATGTGTTCCAATCCCTGATATTTTCACTGATTTGATACAAGAAAAACACACCAAGTAGACTCTTTAATCAAGGGTCATCAATAATACCATAGCCCACATCTAGATAATCCTTCAGCTCAAACAACCGTGTCACCTCCTAGACGGTGCCCATTTTTTTGCCTTTGTCTAGAAATTAACTCAAAGAGGATTGCTCCTCAATTGAATCATTATCCTGGGAGATGTATGATGAGTATCTTGGGGGCGGATTCTTCCCCACCCTTGCACTATGATATTATCAATGTTTGGATACTGACTCAGCAACAAGCTTCTATTTTTAAGTCTCTTTAGTAAAGGTTTCATTTGGCGTAGAGAAAGATAATTCCCTTAAGAGGCTTCCCTACCTTTAAAACAAAGGCTTTTCATATCTCGAGGATACTGGGGGAAGGCTATCAATGCACACTATCGTTGGAGGGGATTTTCATCAGCCTCCACATTTGATTATAGTTGGTTGGTAAACTTGGCTAAAATTTGTTCCCCAATTAGGTTGTTCCCCTCTCACCGACCTCCTGGGCTTCTCAGGAGGGCAAGCCTTCTAAAGGTTGTATCGTACTTGCATGAATTGAAAGAAAGCTTGAAATAGTGAGTTTGGTCCTTTGGTCACCCAATTAAGGGGAGAGCGTATACCTATCACTTTTGAGACAAAGCAATCAATGGATCATTTTAATCCTTCATAGTAATGGTTTTCTAACCTTTGTCTGGAGATATTGCTGCAACAAGCATGGTGCTCAGTTTTAATCCCACGTAGCAATTTGTTTTGAACTTAAAAGCAAATCATGGTCAACAAAAATAAATCGCTTGCTAAAGCAAATGTTGGCTTGTTATTTTTAACTTAGAAAAATACAGTTGATTGTTCTTTTTACCTTTGCAAGAATTGAAATTTGTTTGTTCTTTTTAGAGCCCAAATGAAAATGAGATCCTAACTTGCAAAAAAAAATAAAAAAGCGAGCTTTGTTGTTCTTTTTATCCTTTCAAAAAAGAAATATTTGATTCTTTTTAAAACCCAAATGAGAATGAGGTTCCTTTTAATTGCACCAAATGAAAATGAAGTTCTTTTTAGCTTTTTGCAAAAAAAGGAAAGTGAATTCTTTATAAGACACTAAAGAACAAGTGAAATTATTTTTAAGCACCAATTGATAAGTGAGGTTCTTTTTAGCTTTTTGCAAGAAAGTGTGATTCTTTTTAAGACACCAAAGAACAAGTGAAATTATTTTTAAGCACCATTGATAAGTGAGGTTCTTTTTAGCTTTTTGCAAGAAAGGAAATGTGAATTTTTTTTACCAAATTTGAAAAACTAAAGTAAAAAAAACTAATCTACCTTCATTGGACCTACAATAAAACGTTAGCACCTGCAAAACCCCTTTGTAATATTTAGTCAATATTGTGCGCTGACAAGCCTAGAATTTCCTTGTGTTACAAAAATTAGCTCTCTGCCTGTTACAAAAGCGCTACTTTGGGGTAGGTATGCACTATACTGATGATTATATGTGCTAAGAGAAAGTAAGATAGATTAGATTGGAAAGATCCTCTATGTGTTGGAAACAAGTATAGATGTGCTGGAATATCTATTGTATGCACAATACTTTTCCACCTATGCATTGTTCTGATATTCCTTTTGAAAATTTCCTTCAACCTAAATGCAAAATGGTTAAAAATTTGGGGACAAGCCCCATGGTGGGTGCCAAAAATGTACACCTGAAAGAGTGGTTAGTCATTTAAGAGAAAACACAATCAAGAATAGCAATGAAACATAGCAAAATAGAGATCTAATTGATAAAACAAGCAAAGGATTAGTCTCCTAAGATTGTTCCATTGTTCTCTATCTCCAAGGATCCTTCAAAGCACGATAGCTCTCAGATTATATCAGCACTTTATCTCTAGGATGACTATCCAAAGAATGAGGGATAGATGATCAAAGATCTAAATGCAATATGCAACTAAGATCTTAGCATGATATTGATATGAAACTAGCTATGATATGGTGCAAGATGATGAGATTGAAATGAAGATTAAACTAACATGATATACTATCCTAACATAATAATGCTATGATAATACTAATTAATGATAAAGAAACTAACATGCTATGATAATGTTATTGCTATCTAAAATACTTAAGCTTATGAGAGAGGCAAATGAAAATTCTTGATAACTTGTATGCATAAAACTTGGATGTTGATAATGAAGAAATGAGGGCTATTTATAGAAGAAATTGTCAATTGGATGGTTAAGATTGAATTGGCTTCAGAAGCGCTAGGATTGAATGATTTTCAATTCATGGGAGATTTTCAACCCAATCCCATGTTGACAAGTGTCATCATGAGATTGCTTGAGAGGAGAGATAAGGAGCATTAAATGCTTGAGGGGACATGATGGTTACCCTAGGGGATTGGGTTAGGGTTAGGTTAATGGATATTCCTTTTATCCTAGGGATAAATGAATGTGCAAGGGTTAAATGGTTACCTTAGTCAAAGAAATAAATGCTTTGAAGAGACCCATGAGTTAAAATGATGGTTAAGTTAGAGAAAAGTCTCTAACCAAAGGTCAAAGGTGAGTTAACCATAAATGGTTATGTAAGAGCCTTTAATGGTTTGGAAAACTTTAGAGGTTAACCATTTGAAGACATAAAGCCTTTAATGGTTATTGAAGACTTTGGGGTTTTTTGAGAAGTGACATTTTTCTTAAGGAATGTGCAAATGATTATGAGAGGGATTAGTCTAAATTGGAAGTGATTAGAATAATCTAGAAGGGGTTTAGGCATGCAAGTGGATTTTGTAGGAGAATGCAAGTGGAAGGTTTTTTAGGATTTAATTAAAATAAAATTGATTTATTTCAATTATATGTTGCAACTTGTATTTTGGATAGATATTTAAATAAATATTAATTTATTTAAATGTGAATGTGAATTTTGGATTTTATTTAAATAAATCTTAATTTATTTAAATGAGAAAAAGGGAGATAAAGCATTAAATTCTTGAAGACTTTGAGGGAAACCATTAAAGGCTTAAGAAGACTCTAGGAGGAAGATATTAAAGGCTTAAAGACTTTGAGGATTAGCTTGTTGAAGATATAAAGCCTTTAATGGTTTATGAAGACTTTGAGGATTTTTTATAAGTGACCTTCTCTTAAGGAATGTGCAAATGTTTAAGGGGTAATTAGTCTAATTTGGATGGATTAGAAGAATCTAGAAGATGATTATACATGCAAGTGGATTTGTTAGGAGAATGCAAGTGGGAAGATATTTTTGGGTTTTATTTGAAATAAAGTGATTTATTTCAAAAAGGTGGGTGACAACTTGCATTTGGATAGATATTTAAATAAATTTGATTTATTTAAATGGAAGAGGGTTTTTCATTAAATGTAAATTTAATTAAAGGGAAAAAGGGGAATTGAATTAAATAAAGGTAATTTATTTAATTAAAGGCTAGAATGTGGCTAAATGAATTAAATTAAATAAATTGAATAATTTATTTAATCAAATAGAGGAATGTGGGTGAATTAATTAAATATGATTTAATTAATAGAGGAATTGATTTAATGGATTAAATAAACATTAAATATTTATTTAATTATGTGGTCAGATTCATACGTCTACAACAATAATTCAACAATATCCTTAATACTAATAATCTTTTTGACATCAATGACAACACTATATTAAACATAATATGCTCTCTATTTATGGATAATCTAAAGACATTGCTTCAATGCATGACATTAGTTATTCATGATAGAGGAAAAACACACAAATATACTCTTATATCAAGTCCATGTACATGACCATATAGCATATGATTGTGAAACTTTGAGTGGAGTATCCAACATCAATTAATGAAGAATAACATAGTTGCTTCTTGCTCTTGATTATGATCTTTGAATGTTTCAAGTCTAACATTTGTTTCAAGATATATTTTAAACTTATTTGTTAATTGTATCCTAATTATGTTCACATTTCCTGCAACCTTGTTAGTACTTATATTGTAATTTTAATGTTATTTAATATTAAAGAAATATTATGTCAAACTTGAATCATAAAGCTCCAATAATGAATCTAGAAACATAGCAATAAGCCAAAAATATTTTTTTATAAAAAAATATACTAGAAATCTATATTATTCTCCTTTAACAAATAAAAAATGATGCATAAAGGTATTGCCTTTAAAGTCAATTTGGTACTCTCCTACTATCTCTATTTTAGAATAATAAAAAATTGCTAAATTTAAAATCTACTTTTTGTTAGTAAATTTGTATTTAAGTATGTATGTACCCAAAATTCATCTCATAATTACTACAAAACTAAATGGTTTTATAGAATTAGTTATAACTTAATCTCACACTCTATACTAAATCAATAAGTTTCAAAATTCCAAAATAAATTTATAACATATTAAATTATAAATTTTCGGTCTTAGATGGTTCAATTTAGCCTTGAAATAAATCTAATTAGGTAGGACAATATTCGGAGTGGACCTCTCTAGGATTTTCAATTAAAAAAATGGGTACAAAAAGTCACTCGGATCAAAAGTTATGACCTCTAGAAGTTCCTATGTTATTTTTTCTAAACTAAAATTTTAGTAAAACATTATCAATTATAGATGAAACTCGGTCCATTAATCTTGATGCAACTTGTTGAGAAGCCACAATAGTTGCAAAATAATAATTTTGTAATGACTTAATAATTAATAAATATTTCACAAGTCACCATAATACATAAATGGTAGTCAACATGAAAATGAATTCAAAGTCAAACAAAAGTGAACCATAATAATTTTAGGTATACCTAATAACACATTCATCATATCACATCCAACAATCCTTTAAAAAATGACTTTAACTTGATAATTTTTGTTGAAGTTCTGCTAACAGTTGACTTGCCACGGTTTCCTTGTTCTCTCCTGAGTTAGCCCCCTTGTTTTGGCTACTACTAATATCAAAAACATTCAATCCTTTAAAAATTGACTTTAACTTGATTGTAAGATTTATTGAATTACAATATAATAATAACATTCTATTTTAAATTTAAGTCAGAATGACTTAAATCTATCCATAATAATAAGTAAAAATGGGTTCAAATTATCACCAAGATCCAAATTATGACCGTTTGAAATTCCTATAACATCTAGTTTTAATATGTTTTTTTTTTAACTAAATTTTTAATCAATCATTTTAATTGTAATGCCAATTATCACCATAATACATGATAAGTAGTCAACATGAAAATGAATTCAAAGTCAAACAAAAGAAGAACATACTAATTCTAGGTACACCTAATAATACATTGTATCACTTCTAAAATTCAATCTTTTAAGAAAGTTGACTTTAACATTATTAATCTAAACAAATTGAAAGATTTATTAAAATAGTAAAAAGTGGCAATGTTCTATTGTAAGCTTAATTTGAATTGACTTTAACTCTGTACATGGAGTATAAAAAACATTTTAATGAATCACAAAGACACATTCTAGAATGGAATAAGAATAAGTTATTTAAAAAAAATCATAAAAAAAACTTTAGAATAACAAAGAAACAAATTAAAATAGATTATAAAGGGAAAGTTTTAAATAAAATAGTAGTATATTACTCAAGAAAGTCACAAAAGTAAACTTTAGAATACAATACAAATAATTTGCTAAAAAGTCACAAAGACAAACTTTACAATGAAATAAAAATATATTATAAAAATAAAATCACAAAAGACAAACTCTAAAATGAAATACAAATATATTAAAAAAATAAAAAGATAGACTTTAAAATAGAATACAAATATATTAAAATAAAAAATAACAAAACAACTTTCAAAGAAACACAAATATATTGTTAAAATAATTTCAATGACAAAATTTAGAATTGAATAAGAATATATTACTAAAAGTAAACAAATTCTTCCCTTTTAACATAAAAGCCAAATATTAAACTTTACCAATTTGCATATTATTAGACTTTAGGAAAAGGTAAGTAGGAATATATGTAAAGCAGTTTGACAAAATAATGTCGTTCCAAAATAAACCAATCATCTTGGATTTAATGTAACGAATATTAAATGCAATTAGTAAGATTCAATAAAATTTAACTATCCAAAATAATGGAGTTCCTAATGTTCTTCATCTTAGAATAATACGTCTATATTAATTTATTTCATATTAAAGGTGTTTATGTTATTTTAGCTAAGATAAATATGTGAAAGATTACCTGATATGGAAACGACTTTTCAGGTAAAGTGTTTGAATATCTTTTACTAGATGATATATTAGAGGTCGTATGTGAAAGGAAAATGGAGTAATACACTTTTATTTTATTTTATTTTGCTTCTTTAAGGTGTTTTTAGTGAATAAAATTTCTACATATAGATCAAATTAAATAGGGAGAATAAGGGTTGGTTATTATTTTCTTATATTCAATTTGGTTAAATATGTTAAGTTGTTTTTTAGTATGATTAATGGATTATATGTAGATATATTAAGTATCTTGAAGTTTGGTATGTCGATTTTTATTGTAAAAGTATATGAAAATTTAAATATCTTATGCAAGTTGAATTGACATGTATTAATTTAGTCTTTCACTCTTTTTTTGAATAAAAGATTTTTTAACTTGTTGAGTTATTTGGTGTAAGAAGAATATAAATACATTTGCTAGTCTAAGAATTCAACATATGTGTGTGAAAATAAACCTTTACCAACCTCTTCCTTGTTGAATTAAAATGTTTGGCCTAGGTTTTGAAATTGACTAGCCCTTTCATTAGCTAAAAATATTGAATACACATTTTTGCCATACAAGAGATGGCCATCTCATTTATGACTACCTAGACCATAAACCAAGAAACCTCCTTAACCCTATTTGTAAACCCCACACCCACTAGTTTTTCAATTCTTACACTTCCCTCTCACATTTGATTCAACCCTATCCCATTAGTGTTATTCTCTCACCATTAATCCAAAACTGCCTTAGTTAACCCCTTCATCTTAACCCACCTAGTGCCTCCAACTCAATCTGACGCCTTGGTCCATGCTCCTACACTACCACATCTATTCCCATGACCCATTCTCCCTTACTAGTTCTCTCACATTAATTCAAATAGTGTATTCTCACCTCAAGCTCTAAAACTATTGGTAAGTTACCTTAGATAACAAAAAAAAGAATAACTAAGAGGCATAAAGAGTTGACAAGTCATCATATTAGAGCATCAACCTATTGGGGAAGACTCGATTTTCTTTCTCCTTTAAATGTTTATTCTTGGTGAAACATTCAATATGACATTCAAGGTCCCCCCCAGAAAACTCCTCCATGTAGTAATCTCTCTAAATTCCTAACCTGTGGAATTAGATAACCAATGGTAGACCTTGCTTCTATATAATTATGATATCATCTCTAACTCCCAATTAACTATTAAATTCTCTCCTAAAATTTGAGGGTTATGTCAATTATCTTCAAGGAAATATATAGTAAAAAAAGGAGTGTCTATTTTTTTAAAAAAATATTTAGTTTCTACAAAATGTCAAAGTAGACTTTGCCTTCAGTTAACCCTTCAAATAATTTATAAGGAAGCTCTATTTGTCTACTATAGTCTCCTAGATAGGAGTAGTCATATAGTTTTAGCATTAGCTTCTTAACTTTATAAATTTGTTACACCTCTAGATATGAACCCTCAAACTATTGTGTGTGAGTATTACTTATCATCTGTGGTTTCTCTATTGAGTTCTTATTAGCTCTAGTGAGTGAATGAGAAAAACGGATGTATGATAATATTCACACAAATTGGGTGATTGAGGGTGATTTCAACATCATTAAAATTATAATTGGATTAATCCCACTAAAATCACCCTATTTGAATTTGGTTTCTAAACAATAATATATGACATCTTTTACCCCACCCATGGATAGAAAAATATTTATCCCCCTCATAATCAAGATGTATATTAGATTCCCTTTGTAAACCAAGTCATCTTGATTGCTTTTACATTTCCACAAATCTCAATATTGTTCCCTACATTGTTGATTGCCTTGTCCACCTAGACCTTTCAAGTACCCTTGTTATTGTCTTCCTATTCTCCTCACTTGCAAATTAACTCATCAAGATACCCCTTTTTGATATTTCTCATATAAGATAAATATTTCCTATCTTTTCTAATCTAATTGTATTACCTCCCTCTTAACCATTTTTGATATCTCCTAGACCTAGAATTGATGAAAGATGGATCTAATAGAGGGAACAAGATATCATTAGGTCCACTAAATTACGTAGGTCTTATGTTTGTAGGATGACCTAGAAAGAAAGAAAATGCAAGACACCTTTCAAGGAAAATTAGAAATAGGGAGATCCTCATTGGCACCCTTACCTACAAATATCATTTTTCAATAGGTTGTAGCTTTGAATGCACAAAATCAAACAAATTGAAGTCTACAAAGATAAGAAGGCTTAACTTACAGGAAATTTAAAATGGATAAGCAATGATGACAACGGAACTAAGTTTTTGTTTCAATTTCTTTACCATAAACACAAATAAGAAAATATGTCCTTAGTCCTTGACAACAAGAACCAACTCAATATTAAAAATGACAATAATACAAACATATTTCTTCAACACCACCTACAACATTTTTAAAATCCCCTTAGGAAACATTATCAATAGCACATGGATAGATTCTTCACTTTTTAATTTGTTTATGTGGCTCTTGATTCTATGGCTAATGAGAAAAACATTGGTATGGATGGTCTACATACTCAAGTCTTCAAAAACCATGTGACGACATTTCAAATAAAATTGTACTATGCAGTGTATATTGAGGCCTTTGATAAGGGTTCATTGGTCCCTTCATCAACCATGACCTAATCAAGCTCCTCCTTAGAGACAAGCATGAAAATCATTATACCATTAGCCCTCATATAAAAAAAATATTGTGAGAAAATATATTTTCCAAAAGTTGAATTCTAATATTCAAAGATCTATGTGACATCCATGACCTCACATAAAAACATTATCAATATGGTTTTTTGGATCTTGGTTCTTTGAATTTCTTAATTTATTGTGCCACTAGATATGAACCATCATTTTTTTGTGTGAGGGGACCAACTTATCAACACAAGTGAATTTAAGTATTTCTAACTAAAATTTAATTTTAGTCAAACATATGGTCTATATATATTCATTATAGCTAAGTTAATTATGGGCCACAACTTTTTCAATTGTAAGTGTCTATTAAACATATATATTATACCACTTTAGGTCCAATTACCAATTTTTTTATTTTTTGAAAAACTCAATGTTTCAACAACTCCTACTCTTATAAATATATATATTTTAAATATAAAAATACCTATTTGAAGATCTATAAGTGATTTTTCAAAATATATATCTTTTAATATTTTAATTAGTTTTTAATATTTAATATTTTAATTTTATTGAAAGTAGGTTATTGAAATATAAGGTTGATTATCTTATCAAGGGAAAATACTGAAATTAATTTAATTTTTTTGCAAAAAATATGATGCAGTAGAGAAAATAATCTATGTCAAGATGATATAAGTATTTTCTATTGTGGATAAATAATTAAGACAAAGGGTGGTGCCAAATGGAAGGAGATATATTTCAGTACACACAACTTTTCAAATCTATTTAAAAATATATATTTATAAATAATAGTGAGTAATATATCCATGGACTAAAGTTTTAAGTTATCAATACACAAAAAAACAATTAAACAAAAAAAAGAAAAAAATTATTATATAAATTGTAGGGTCTTGTGTAACTTCAATTTTAGCATTTTATCAAAGCTAAATTATAGTGTTTACTTTTATAAAAAGCTATATTTAAATAAATTTCAATTTTTTAAAAAAATTAAAAACATAAAATACACTAAAAAATATACATTTTATTAGTTTAGATCATTTCAAAATTCAAAACATATGTATCACTTTCTATTGATTCAATTTAAAAATTTGAATCAGTGTTGGCCATTTCCTTTATAAAAGTGTGACATGACTTTGTACTTTTACCCATGAGTATTACTTCTAATCCATATCGAATCTATTGGATTCTTCTATATCTATAGTCCTAATGAATCTTGTGAGAAAAAAAACATGTGGGAATGGATATGTGTTGATTTACCCATAAATATTGGGTTTTTGAGGATGGATTCAACTTGTGGAAAATCATTTAGATCACAATTGAATTAACCCTAAAAAAAAAATTTACTTTGAGTTTTATTCATGAATTCTAAACCATAATACACATGGAATTTTTCACCTTTTCCATGAAAATAAAATTAGTCATTCCACTCACGGTCTATATATTCCCTTTGTAAAAACAATCACCTTCACCATTTCTAGATTTCTACTAGTACCAACAGTATTGTTGGTCGCCTTTCCAACTAGAGCTTTCTACTATTTTTTTATAATATCCCTAGTTTCTTCACATACTAATTGATCCAAAAACCTATCCCTTCCTACTCTTTCTTGTACAAAATAAATACATATATTATTTTCTAGCCCAATAGTATTGTTTCCCTCATATCTATTTGGAATGTTGCTCCACCTCTTATGTAGACATATACTAATTGTGTACTAGAAAACTACCTTATACGTCCCACAACAAAATGGGGTTGTAAATGATTGAAGTGGATAGAATGGATAGAATTGGGAGCACATTGAGTGGTACATAGTTGGATCATCATTTCTAGGATGAGGCTATAAGTACTACTGGTTACTTAGTATATTGATCTTGTTTAGCTCTGGATGATAAGACACCATATGACATATGAGAAGGTAAGAAAGATGTTTGTTTTTGGTTAAATATAGTGAGAATGTAAAGGGTTATTAGCTTTGGAAACCTTTAACCTTGAAAATAGTTTACTCTAAAGATGTTAATTTTTATAAAATTTCAAGTTGTTTTATCTTGAATAGTCAAGGAAAAATGAAATAAAAATAATGTGCATTTTCAGACTAAGGTCAATACATAGGAAGATACACATGTGGAAGAACAACATGATGTTTTTGAGATGTAGTGATAGAAGAAGGTTTAGGTAAAAAATTTAACTAGGTAGATGATGTTGAAGAACATGCAAATATCTCATTATACACTTGAGGATATCCATAAAGCAATTTATTCTAGTTGATATGTATAGTGCACCAAAAAATATTGTGTATTTATTTTATTTTATACTAATGACGAGCTTCAATATGTGAAGGAGGCCAAATCTTTAGAGGACTATGAATCTTGGTTAGAGGCCATGTAGGAGGAGATGGTGACACAAAAAATGTGTCAGTTGGGATGTAGTGAACCTAGAACCTAGTGAATCTATCCAAGAGAAAGAAGCCCATTGAATGCAATAGTGTGTTCAAGTAAAATTTCAAAGCTCATGGTAGGTTAGAATGATGCAAGGAGAGACTCGTGATAAAATGGTACTCCCAAATAGATGGATTTAATTTTGGTGAAATGTTTCCTTCTATTACAAAACTTGATTCGATTAAATTTCTACATTCTTGTTGTTTCTTATGATTTATAAATAGAGAAACTATATGTTAAAATTGATTTATTGCATAGAGATCTAAAAATGAGATTTACATGAAAACCTAATGGTTTTTTAGTATAAGGAAAAGAAAATTTAGGTTTCCTATTGAAGTGATCATTTTATAGTTTGAGGTAGTCATCTTAGACGTAGTATAATAATTTTTATTTTTTTTATGGGTAATGGGCCGAAGCCAATAAGGTGTACATACCCTACTCCCTTGTGGGATTTGAACTTGTGGCCTCTCTTTCAAGAGCACAAGATCTCCACCACTAGGCCAACTCAAGTTGTACGTAGTATAATAAATTTGATTGTATAGTAATTTTATTATTTAAAATTAATTGATGATAAAAATTTAAGTTATTATCAAGTATGTTGATGATATATTTTTTTATAAAAACAAGGGGATAATAAGGGAGCTCAAAACTTGGATCTTCCATGCATTTAATATAAAGGATTTAAGGGCTATCAAATATATCTTAGGGATGGAAATTAGTAGAGATCAAGTTCATATAAATCTTTGGTGCAATCAAAGTAAGTATGTGGATACTTTTTTACAATGGTTTGCTATGGTGAAATAAGCCAATGACTATTCCTTTACTTGTTGGTAGTAACTTATCTTTGGATTAGTGTCTTAAGTCAAATAACAATTTTTATGATATATATAATTTTACTTATGCTAGTATCATAGGTATCCTAATGTATACAATGGTATATACTAGGCTAGAAATTGTCCAAGAAATGGGAGCTTTAGTAGGTTTAAATGTCTAAAATCGGTATAGAGTATAAGAATTATGTTAAGAGGGTGTTCAAATATTTATGAGAAAATCATAATTATTCTCTATATTTTTATAAGACTAATGATGTAGAAAGGATAGTGGATATATAAGATTATGTTGATTCAAATTGTGTTGGGTATTTAGACAACAATAGGTTCATAAGTGGTTATGTACTCACTCTATTTGGAGGAATTATTAGTTTGATGAGTGAGAGGAAACCATAGTTGCATTGTCAACTACAAAAGTAGAGTCTATGGCTATTACACATGCTTGAAAGGAGATTGTTACTTTACAAGGATTGTGTCCATGTATTGGTTTTGGTTGCAAGAAGTTGTAGATTGGATATGACAATTAGAGTGCTATATTTTTTATGTAGAACCCTATGCATCATGAGTGTACTAATTATAATAGATATTTAACCATACTTTATTTTTATGCATGTTTAGGATGGTAAGGTCGTGATTCAAAAGGTGAGCACTTATGATAATATTTCAAATTCTCTTATGAAAGTAGTAAGCACATATAAGTTCTATTGGTGCCAAGAGGCTATATGCCTTGCCTTTTCCCACACTTAATTTATTTTATTATTATTGAAGAATCTCATGCACCATGCATATGCTAATCATATCAATGCTCAACATCACTTTTTGTGAGATGGTTATGGATGGTAAGGTCATGATTTAAAATATAGATACTTTTGATAATATTTCAAATTCTCTTATGAAACCAATGAGCATATATAAGTTCTATTGGTGCAAAGAAGCTATGGACCTGACCTTTTCCCATGCATAGTTTATTTTATAATTTCCTATTACATCACTGCAATGTAAATACCAAGTGGGAGAATATTAGGATTTACTATCCTATTCATTTGTAATTCCATGTACAATTTATGCATCTCTAACATTCTTGGAATGTGGTACTTGGATCTCCCTGAGACGTTGAGGAAAATTATTAGTTTATTATTATTTAGGATCCTTGAGATATTGTTATAATGACATTAAATAAGGAAGTTCACACAAAAAATTCAATAGTTAGAATGACAATCATCATTTCGATAAGAATAATTGAGCATATCCCTCATGGAGTACTTGGGAGTTACTTTTGTGATAGTGAAGTATCTTTACATAATAGTGGGATCCATATAAGTTATCATCTTCCTCATGGAGTGTTATACTTATAAGTGTATGCTTACTAGAAGTTATAGGCTAAAAATGTTATATTGATTGATGTCTACCTTGAGAGATTGACTAATTTCATAATGGGGCCTATTATTTTCTTTTGGACTATGGTTTTGGTGGCAACTAGTTTTTGAAAATACTCGTGGTTTCATGTTTCCCTTTGCTTTATCAATCGGAGACATGTGATAGAGGTTGTATAGTGTTATGTAGGAGAAGTATTGTTGAGCTTCTAGAATGTTGTTAGGTTGAAGAGTCTGAGAAAAGAAGATTCTTTCAAATTAATAAAAGTTCAATGTCTATTTGGTTGTGGGTTTTCTCCCAAAATGGTTACTTCACATACATATGGTATTATGTGTTATTACTAATTTTAATTTGTTATTATATGTGTCTGTCCATATTATATTTTAGATTTGATGATTGATCATATGCTCATATAATCAACTAATAGATTTTTTACACTTTTATTGTATATGTTTACTATGTTCTCAACACTTTAAATTTTCTTTCTAATCCTCTTGTGTCTAGATATTCCTAGATATTCCTTGATGTGTATTAATTACACATTGAATGTCTTTAAATATTACTTGACATAATAATATCTTTCACAACATGTATTAAGCTGGCTCACAATGATTAGTGAAAATGGACAATAAAGTTAGAAACTCAATTTAAGTATTTGAATTCCAAGTTCATTCTTGCGCATATCAGAATCAACGCCTAGTGGCACAAAAGAACTTGGGCAAAAAAGTGATAGAGATTGAATGGATTGAGGTAGGGAGTGAATGTATTGACGTAAGTGCAAATGGGATGTAAATAAACGAGGAGTGAATGGCAAATGTGTGAGATAAGTATAAATGAGACTACATGAGGAGGGACATGGATTGGGGCATGAACCAAACCTAACACAAGAAATATGCAATTACATTAAAACAATCTACCAAGATCGACACAAATTAAATGAAAAATGACGTGTATAAAAAATTAATAATTACACATTTAAAACTATCTTAATTCACAATTATAATTAGCATTTAATATTCCTACCTAACACATATAAATATGATATAAGAATAATAAAAGATGTAGCTCAAATACTTAAAAATGAAATCCTCAAATTATAATCTCCCAACTCAATCCATACAAAATAATTCCACCCAAACATTATTTATATCTAATTTAAATTATTTTATATTTTTATTGATACTTTTTTAATTAATATTGTTTTAATCATTTTGCATTGCAAGTAGGATGACAAATTCAACCCCAATCTTACTTTAGAAAACGGCAAAGTCCCTTTACCCACTACCATATCCACAAGTGGTGGTTAGATATGCATTGCATATATCCTTTTGTTGAGTTGGAACAATGCACATATACATGAATGTGAGTCAATTCTTGATATTGAAAGAAAAAGACAAGGGGACAGATTTCTCCTTTAAGATTCTAGAGCGCAATATAGTAAGTTGGGTGTTTGGTACAAATTTCCTTTATATTTTCCTTCATAATAAAATATTTTGTGAAAGAGGCGTCTGAAGCATACCTAACTGCACTACAACATATAAAGGAGCTCCAAATATATTCACTCGAGACAATAATATCACCGGAACTTTGATTTTATTAATTCAAATTTAATTTTATTCATTAAAATGGAAATTCATTTATGGGACTACTTCTCAAACTTTCACCCCACATTAGATATAAAGTTGTGGTAGTCTCCACTTCGTATGAGGTAAGCATTAAATTTAGAAGTGTGGCTAAATATAACAATGAAGTTAAGAAGTAAAATTAATAAGAGGAATATGTGTTTAATTTGAATATGAGATCAATGGGTTTAATTTGAATATAAAATGGATGGGTTTATTAGTTTCATTTATCTATAGGCGGAGATTTTTTATTTTTGACAGGTATATTTTTTTTTTTTGATTTTTTTATTATTATTTTAAATAAAAATAGATGGCGCATCAAATGTGAGCAAATAAAAACATTGGAAGCCATCTTTTACCATCAATCAAAATGGGCACGTTCAAGTTTCTCCATTGCCTACTCCCTTCTTCTGCTAGAATAAAAAAATTGAATTAAGGGTTATTATTATTATGGAATATAATTACTTGTGGAATTATTTAGTTGTTTTATTAAAATGCAAATAAAAACATTGGAGCCTGTCTTTTATCATCAATCAAAATGTGCACATTTGAGTTTCTTCACGTACCTATTCCCTTCTCGTGCCAAAATTAAAAAGCTTTTGAATTAAGTGTTATTATTATTGTGGAATATAATTACCACTGACTTATTTGGTTGTTTTTATTAAAATAGTAATAAAGGTTTTTCTTTTAAATTATGTTATAATTAGCATTGGTATTTTAAGTTGTAGTGGGTATAGTGTGAGGAATTTGTGAGTTAGAATAATTTAGAATAGTTAAAAATGAATATATTAAAAATTTGTTAGTTTAATATGTTTAAATTTAAGTTTTAATAATATTTATTTTAGTTATTTTTAATTATTTTATTTTATATGAAATTTTTTTATTAATTTAGAAGTTGTGTAACTATATCAATTCAGCCAACAATTCAACCTCATCAACAAATTATTAAGAGTCTATTGATGACTATTTTTAGTATATCTAGATATTATTTGCATATTAAAATATAAATTAAAATTTTAATTAAATATTTATTTGCATAAAGTTGAAAAGTACATAGACAACACATTACAATCGTTTTTTAAATAAAGTTCAAATGTATTTATCTTTTATTGATTAGTTAAAAATACTTTACATGAGAATACACATTTTCAAGATTTGTGTGTCCATTTTAATAATTTTGAAATAGTTATTTTAAAATTTAATTTTAAATAATTAAATTAATTTTATTTTTAAAATTGATGATAGTTAAATCAATATAATTATATACTTTTCTTAAAATATACAATAAATTAGAAAATAAAAAAACAAACACATTATCAATAATCCTGTTCTGCTATTTGGCGAAATGCGAAATCATTTCTCTGCGAACTTGGCAAGGTTTTCGGCGGGGGGTTGCAGACAAGTCTTCGCCACGTGCCCGAGGAGCATTACGGTCTTCAGTTCGCCATGTAAGGGATATTCGGCAACAAACGAAAGGCGTTCGGTTTACAGAACGGGCGCATTTGGCAAAAACGATGAAATTAGGGCAAAAAAAACTGAAGCCTTGTCACTTCCCTCCGACGGAAATTGGCAAGTCGCTCAATCGAAAATTGCCAAGAAGAAGATGGGCGAAAATAGAAAGTTGTCTTTAAACTTCGAAAGGCATAAAACCACAGCCTCGAACCAATATCCGGCAACTGGGGCAAACATGGTGCCACTCGGAAAAGTAAGATATTTTGTGCCAAAACCCAGAATAAGGCCGAGGTGAGTTTGTAATATCCCGGAAGATTTAATGGAACCCCAATTCAAATTATATAGCGAATGTGGGGTTTTTGCAAAATGGGCTGGAATAGGAGAAGATTCAGGAAAAATTATCGATTGGTGGACGGCCCAATACCCGGGACAGGTAAGTATCTCTATCTTGGAAAATAATTTTCTTGCAATCTTGTGTGATAATCAAAACATAAAAAATGATATTCTCAATGGTAAGGTAAAACTGTACAAAGGCTATGGATTTTTTAGATGTGAATGGAAACCGAATTTTGACCCACACTCACAGAATGTAAATAAATGCCCTAGATGGATTAACCTGGGTCCTTTACCAGTCGAATATTTGGATTTTAAAATCTTAGAATATATAGGGGAACAGTTTGGCTCTTTTCTGGGCTGTGAAGGACTAGGAAAAGAAGTTTTAAACAAGAATATCAAAATCTTAGTTGAAACTGACATTAAATATACAGTCTTAGAACCCACCATGCTAGTTTCGAGCAGGGGGGAGTGGAGCATTCAGCCCACCTTCTATGATGGGGTTATAAATGAATCCGATATAAGACTGAAAACATGCCCAGTTCTGATTAATAGTATCGAGCATATGGAAAACCCTCTTCCAGATCAGAATAAAAATATCACATCAAATGCGTCCCCCACACATGATAATTGCCCTCCTGTGGCTATCAATGAGGAAAATAATAACAATAATTCCAGTAATATTAGTGATCTGGATAAAATTATAGATGAGGCAAATTCTATAAAAGATGATGCCCTAATGGAGATGACAAAAAGAATCTCTGATTCGGTGGATTCATTGAAATTTCCATCTGAATCAAAGTCAGTCAAAAATCTGGGACAAGATAATGAGGCAGAGCAAGATGAATTGACCTCTAGAATGGCTGTTGTTCTTGAGGCATTCGACAATAACGTAGTTGAAAATCTTTCCCCAGAAGAGGAAGCTGAGAAGAAGTTCCTAATTCAGGAACTCTTGTCTTCGATGGAAGAGGAAGAAAATATTAAGAATAGGGTAGGAGACATTATAACTATTCCTGTCAATGACTTCACAGTAGCTCAGGCCCAAATGGGAGAGGATGATGGAGATGGAGTGATAGTTTCCCAACAAACCTTAGGGATAAAAAACATATATGACGGGAAAAACTTTCCTGACTGCGCTAGAGAAGCTAAAAGTAGAGGCAGAAAATCTTTGAGCGAATTAAGACTGCAGGATGGAAATGCAAAAGACCAAGGCAAATTAATAGCCTTCTTTGATGCTGGGAAGGGGAAGGGCCTTCCCATGGCCCCATGAAAATCTCTTCATGGAATGTTAGGGGCATGAATGCCCCTAACAAACAGCGTCTAATTAGACACAACATTACAAAATGGAAACATGACATCGTTCTCATACAAGAAACTAAATTAGCCCAGGTTGAAGCTGAGGCTTTTAAAAGGAAATTAGGTCTTCTTTGCTGTGAATTTGTGGAAGCCAGGGGAGCTTCTGGTGGTATTGGAATAATTTGGAATCCGAGGAGTATTATTTTTCATCCTTTAGCAGGTAATAGAAATTGGCTATTAGGGAAGGTAACTAGCAAACATAGCAATCTCACATTCACCCTAATAAACATTTATGGCCCAATCCCGGATGTCGGAAAGCGCAGGGTTTGGTCAGAAATCTCATTTATGATGGGGCTAGATATCTCCTCCCCTGTTATTCTAGGAGGGGACTTCAATGCCATCCTGAATTTATCAGAAAAAAAGGGTGGTATTCGTAGGGAACTGCAGTCCTTAAAAGACTTTAGAGAGTGGGTTGCTCATAACAACCTGATAGATATAGAAACAAGTAACGGTGTGTATACCTGGTACAATAGAAGATCAGGATTTACACAAATCGCTGAGAGATTAGATAGATTCCTTTTTAGAGGGAACTTGAGAGATCTAGCGGTTAACCTCTCAGCTTCGCTTCTCCCATCTTCAGGATCTGACCATTATCCTGTTATTCTTAATATTGAGGGAGAGGCTACACCGCGATGTTGCCCTTTTAAGTTTGAAAAAATGTGGATGCAAAATCCAGAGTTCTATGATCTCGTCTCCAAGTGGTGGTCTGAGGTAAGCTTCCAGGGATCAAAGATGTTTTGCCTGGTAAATAAACTGAAACATCTCAAGAGCATGTTACTGAAATGGAATAGTGAAGTTTTCGGAAACATTTTTGAAACCAAAATATCATTAGAAAAAGATATCGCAGAGCTCAATGAAAGAGTGTTTAGACTTGGAATGGATCAGGATAGCTTCCTCAAAGAAAAGGAGCTTCTCGGGAAATATGAGGATATGTTAACAAAAGAAGAAGTATTTTGGAAACAGAAGTCTAGAGAGAATTGGCTTCAAAATGGGGATAGGAACACTAAGTTCTTCCACAACAGTACAAAAATTAGGAGGAATACTAACAGTATCCTCAAGATCATGAGTAATAATGGTACACTTCTGGAAGATCAAAAGGATATAACTACTGAAGCGGTAAATCATTTTAAAACCCTGTTCAGCTCGGAATCTTCCCCTAAAGATGCCAATTTAACTTTGCTTAGGAATATTCCTAAGATTATAAATGAAAACCAAAACAAAGCGCTTAACAACAAATTCACTGAATCAGAAGTTAAATTAGCATTGGGGCAGCTAAATCCTGATAAAGCTCCCGGCCCGGATGGCTTTCCAGCTTGCTTTTTTCAAAAATGCTGGCACATTATTGGCAAGGAGGTTGTGGAAGCATTGGAAGCGGTTAGAAACTCTGGGAGTATTCTAAGGGAGATCAACAACACTTTCATTACCTTGATTCCAAAGAAGGAGGAATCAAGTAATTTTGAAGACTTTCGACCTATCTCCTTATGCAACACTATTTACAAACTTTTTACTAAAATTTTAGCGAATAGACTGAAAGGCATCCTTCCGTGCATAATTTCTGAGGAACAGATAGGTTTCGTACCAGGGAGATCTATCTTTGATGGCATTATTATTGCTCAAGAAGTCATGCACCGGTACAACAGAATCGATCAGCTGCTATGATGATCAAACTAGACATTAAGAAGGCATACGATAGAGTCGATTGGAGATTTCTGTGTAAATGTTTAGAATCCTTTGGTTTTTCTAAACAATGGATCAATTTAATTTTCGAATGCATCTCATCTCCCAGGGTATTGCTACTTATAAATGGATCCCCTGCTGGCTTCTTCCAGATATCTAGAGGGATAAGACAAGGAGATCCTTTATCCCCTTTCTTATTTATCATAATGGCTGAGGGCCTTAGGAGAATCATTACTAGTGCTCGGTTGAATCAGATTATCAAGGGCATTAAAATTACTAATGGAATGGAGGCCATAACCCACCAGCAGTTTGCTGATGACACAATGCTGATGGGATGTGCGAATAGGTCTGAAGCCATGGCTTTCAAAAGGATTCTTGACATTTATGCATTAGCTTCTGGTCAGGAAGTGAACAAGAATAAATCGGAAATCTTCTTCTTTAACACCTCGCAAAACATAGAGACAGATATTTGTAATATATTAGGGTTTGATAAAGGGAAACTTCCTTGTAAATATCTTGGGATTCCGATGGATAAGGGAAACAATATAAATTCATTATGGAAAGGAATCCTTGAAAAGATGGATCTTAGGTTGGACTCTTGGAAGAACAAATGTCTATCTTCGGCTGGGAGGATTACATTACTAAAAGTTGTTATGGCGGCTATCCCGATATTCCAAATGTCATGTCAGCAACTACCCAAAGGTGCTCGTCTAGAAATGGTTAGAAAAATGAGGAAGTTCTTTTGGAATATGAACTCAGACAAAAAGAAATTTGCGTTAATCTCTTGGGATAAAATTAGCCAGCCTATCAATAGAGGGGGAGCTGGCATCAAAGATTTGAGGGTTCAAAACATGGCTCTGGGGGCGAAGTTAGTCTGGAAAATGTTCTCAGAACCGGATCTTAAATGGGTAAGGATCCTCAAAGCTAAATATCTCACTAATTCCAATCCTGATAGTATATTAAGGACGGAATTATTGCCAAAGGGATCCAAAGTTTGGAATTTTATGCTAGAATCTAGAGAGGTGATCAAAGATTATCTAACTTGGGATATTGCGGAAGGATCTGAGGCATTGTTCTGGGAAGACTCGTGGGGGGGTTATTCAGCCCTAGACATGTCAGGAATAAGCAAAGAAGGTATAGAACTTTGCAAATCGATCAGGGGCAAGTTTGTTAAGGATTATATCAAGCTTATTTCCAATGACCCCGCTTTGGGTTGGGAGTGGAAACCCCTTGATGAGATGAACTTAACAAATGCTGACAAGGAAATCCTCTAGAATAATTTGAGGCATAGGCATTTTTCATTACATAGAGGGAAAGACAGGATAATTTGGGCAAGTAGTTCATCGGGCATTTATAAAGTCAAAGAAGGTTACTCACTTTTGAAATGCAGAAGAGCTGCAACCGATCCTATTATTCCGATTAGCCTTTGCTGGAATAACGTGGCTCTCCCCAAAGCTGGTATCTTCTCATGGGCAGCTTCCCAAAAGAGGATTCTTACTGCAGATTGGTTCTTAAAATTTGGATTCATGGGTCCATCGAGATGCCCTCTTTGCGAATCTGAGGAAGAAAATGTGGATCACTTGCTTCTAAATTGTAGTTTCAGTCAGAAATGTTGGGATTGGCTTTGCTCATGCCTTGGATGGCCGACTCCGAGACCTAGGGACATTTTAGAATGGCTGATTAGTTGGCAACCTCCCCACACAAAGGATATTTATCACTTAGTGTGGAAAATAGCGCCGACAATTCTCTTATGGGAAATTTGGAAGGAGAGAAACAAGCGGATCTTTAAAGAATCAAAATTGAGGGTGGAATCCCTTCTAAATAAGATCGAGGCAACAATTGTGGAAAAAATCAATAATAGACTTAGACATGTACAGGAAAAGTCTATTAATTTAACCAGATGGGATGAGGTTCTTCGATCTAAGTGGAGGGGTCTGATAATCCCCCCGTTTATTGGGAGAGGAGGTAAGCAGGCTGAGATAGATAGGAAGCTAACAAAATGGGTTCCCCCCCGAAAGGGCTGGGCAAAGCTTAACTTTGATGGTGCCTCTCATGGGAATCCTGGTTTAGCTGGTATAGGATGCGCTATTCATCAAGATAACGGTGTACTGATTGCTAGCTTAAATAAGCCTATTGGCTTGGCTTCGAATAACTTGGCTGAGTTTTCTGCACTTCGGGAGGGTTTGATTATAGCCAAATCACTCAAGATTAAATATTTAGAAATAGAGGGGGACTTGTCGTTAACCATAAATGTAGTCAGGACTAGGGAAGTGTCAAACTGGAAATTGAAGGCGGAATTAAAAAGCATTGTGGATTTGATCAAATACTTTGAGGAAACTTCGGTTAAACATATTTATAGGGAAGGCAATTCTATAGCTGACAAGTTAGCCAATTTAGGGGCAGATGGTAATTTGTATGTTTTTAGGAAGGATAGCCTCACGAATTAAGTTTTGGCCGTGCCACCCCTTCATATCTCTCCTCTCCTAGTCCTCTCCTATTTTCGCATTTATATGCTCTAGGATGGAAGGCCACAGCCGCCTTTTATCAGGATTTTGGCATTTTAAGGCTCAGATATATATATAGATACATATATATATATACATATATATATATAGATACATATATATATACATATATATATATATGTACTCACATATATAGATATGTATATATTTATAGTCAATCCCATATTCATCGGATTGATTCATGTTATATGAAGTATTCACATATATAAATATATACATATAAATATATATTCATATATATAGATATGTGTATATATATACAATCATATATATATACAGATATCCATATTCTCATATATATATGTATATGTGTGGGTATGTATGGGTGAATCTTACACAATTGCATACACGCATATATACATATATATATATACAGAATCTATATATATATGAGTATATATATATATATAAATATAGATATATATATATATATTTAGATATATACATATCTGAACCTTCATATATGATTTTCTTTTTCCTGACCGTTTCCTTGACTACCAAGTCTGTGAGTGAGTGCCAGGGGTGTTTCAGTCGTGTAGAGGGGTGATTGGTAGTTGTCTGGTTTTTATGTTTTGGTTCGTGCAGGTCATCCCTCCAATGAATGAAATATGAATTTGGATGGTTCTGGGCTGCGAAGGTATAGTCTTTATTAAGGAGTTAATCATATATTTCAATGGCAATCTGGGTCTGCCAGGCTTTGTGTCTTTGAGCTATGGATTCTGGTTTTTAGATATTCGGTCTTCAAGATTATGCATATCAGTTATAGTTGCTAATAATCCTATATTTGGATTCAAGCCTTGTGGTTAAACTGAGACAGTTATTTCTGGTTTCTGTATCGTGGTTTGCTAGACAGTAGAGGATCTTACAGAACAACCTAACATTCGATTTATCTCGATTTGAGATACCCTGTCTATATAGTGTTGGGTTCAGTCGGTTTCTTTCAATCGATTGATGAATGGATGGCAGGTTTTCCGTTGAAGTTTTGTGGTGGGTGGTAGTGGTTATCTCTGAATTTTCATGGTTTCAGTTAATTAGTAATCTATATTGATGTAAACATCTGGAAAGACCCTCTGCCCTTATGTTGTTTCACTCCTTTCTCATGGCATATTGATTTTTGGGTACATCTGCATATTCTAATGATTCTAGCAGACTCATTGATAGTTTTTTTGCATATTGGCATTTAAATACACATACATATGCATATGAAAATACTTACGTTTGGGAGAATCTGATATCTGCAGAGTTAAAAGTAATTATGAATCTGAAAGAAATTGATCCTTTCCATTAGTAGGTAGAATTGTAGCCTGGATAATCTCTTAAATTGAAACCCAAAAGGTTAAGATGGTTTCAAGCTAAGGGATATCCAGGCTATAATCCTCTTACTTAAATAGAAAGATGTAACTATTCATTGTATGATTGCAGCAAATTATTATGTTTACTATGCTTCTAACAGTCTGGCAAAGTAAGTTGCAATAAGGTTTTGCAGATTCGGGAATCGGGTCAGAAGTATATACTCGATGCTTTTGTGGATTTGCCAAAGAGTGGAAGATGGATTCAACCGGAAAGTGCTAAAAGATTTAATGTACAGAAAGATTCTAAAATGTCTTAATATGTCAGCCTCCTACCTCTGATGAGGATTTGTAAAAATGTACAGTTGGTTATAATATCTGATCCCAGAAGGGATCTGGGCTAGACCGGAGGTTTTCTTATCTACATTCTTTCCTACCGGTGCCCACACTGAATGGAGATGTAAATTTTTTATAAAAATAATAATAAAATTTTGGCTTCGGCCTTTTATCAATAAAAAAAAAAAATTAGAAAATTAAAAAAAAATGATATATTTTTTTTATTATATTGTATTTTACTATTTACTATTTCTTTTATAAGGTAGTTTTAAACATATGATAATTCTCCAAATAATTTTAATGACAAACTTTTAGTTTATATAAAATTATTTTTTATATAAACTAAAATACTCTCTCTCTCTCTCTCTCTCTCTCTCTCTCTCTCTCTCTCTCTCTCTCTCTCTCTCTCTCTCTCTCTCTCTCTCTCTCTCTCTCTCTCTCTCTTCCCCATTACATCTGTCCCTCCCATAACATGAGCCTAATTATCTTCTCAATTCATAGGTTTTATTTCAATCCTGATTGGGTCTTTGTAAGTGGATGCATAGTTGATTTGAAGATATCATTTCTTTATTAAGACCTTTGTTGCACAAACAAAATCACTTGCTAAATGGCCTCCTAATTGAACTTATTTAATACATAAGAGTATTCCCCTTGGAAAAATATATGCCTACTTTGTGGTTATTTTGGGTTGCATTTCATGTTCTAAGAAGGTAGGCGGGGATTTTTCCAAGTTATTTTTTGCATTTTTTTTTGGGATACAACAATGATTTTGATGAAGGGTACTCCCCTTGGAAACCCAAACCCATAACAAAAATAGAGAAAATAAATAAAAAGTGCAAGAAAAGAACACTTGCCTTCTATTATCTCAAGGAAATGAAATTACAACATTCAAAAAATAACATGCTATAGCCAAATGGGACTTTCTTATTACATAAATCTGCAATAAAGAGCCACAAATCTACACAAGTATAATTGTGTTTTGTAACTCTCATTCACTTCTTTATTTAGCACCAATGACCACCAATTAATGTTCTAGAAAGTGTAACTTTTCTTCTTTTTAGTGCCCAACAGTCCAACCATAAGTTCTGGGAGCCATAACTTTTGACTCGGGCATCGAATTTGTTATTATAACATTTGGAAAGATTGCAAAGGTATCTATAACAAACAAGATATATCAAGAGATCTTATTGTCCAATTTTCAAACTTTTTTATGGCTTCTAAGGGCCTCAATTTTGAGTTTGAAACTTCAATGGAGAAATTTCTAGGGATGAAAACTTTAATATCTTCCAAACGGTATATTGAGATGATTCTTTCACCAATAATTTTATTTTTTAATGTCCATACAAACCCACGTAGGTTGACATACTAAAAATAGTAGTTGAGTATTATTGGCCAAAGCTTCTAATGGTCCTACACCTCGTGAGTGTCATCATGGGATCCAAAACAACTAAAGAACACTACAAAACAAAAGGAAAATATAACATTTTTGGGTGATGCAAGATTACCCTTACACCATTGGATGCCCCTGCATCAGTTTTTCCCTCCCACAAGTCTCTATAAATTGGGGCCTTAAGTTAGTCATAAGTACCAAGTTTTATTCAGTTGTGGAGGTGTCCAAGTGCTACTAGATTTTACAGAGTTCTTTAGAGAAGTGTATTGTTTTATAATCTTTCTTGATTAGTAATGTACTTGTATCTATTTCTCTAGTTGAGATTTTTCCTTAGTAGATTCTCCATGTAAATCTAGTGTTATCTTTGTTATGGTTATCTTTTTCTTGCTTTGATTTTGTAATCACAGTTTTTAGGGTTAATTTCTAAGTTTCATATTTGCAAACACTAAGTTTAAAGTAATATTTTCAAACTTTCTTCACCTTGTTAATCAAAATTTTATGTTAGAGTTAATGGTTCTATTGAGAGGGGGACATTTTTCTCTTAAAAGGTTGAAGGTTTTGTTGGCATTGTGTTGTCATTGATGTCAATCGGTATAGGATGACAATCGATATACATGTTGAGGTCATCAAGCAGGACTCCCACCAGATGAAGAGAAGACTAACAATGAGTATGCCTAATCGGATCATATGTGTCTATTTGAAGATATGCATGCTCAAACAAGGAAGCTATATTGATGCAAAGCCGGAAGCAGTATATGATGACAAGGATATACTCCCGATGGTAGGTGATAATGCTCTGAGTTAAAACATAGAAGTTAGAAGGCATGAGATTGAAGGCTCACACCGGATGAACCGGTGAATCACAAAGATGCCTCAGGTGCATGAAATCAAAGATATGCACCAGATCAGCTAGAGTTGGCATGTTGTGCCATCGAGACAGAGAAGGAGTAATAAAGAAGTGATAGGTTTGTCACTTTGACAAACCAATTGATAAGAAAATCGGTCTGATGTAGAAGAAGGCAAAGTTGAAGCAGTTGCAGATAGATAGTGCATCTGGAATGTAGATAGAGACAATTGAAGGTTGATGGCATGGTGTCATCAAGGAGGTTACTGGTGAGTATGTCAATCAGTAAGAGAGTAAAGAGACATAGTGTTGTACTCCTATCTGATGAAGATGAGATTGCTATGGTATGGCAAGTGAAGTGACTCGGCAAAGGTGTTCTACCAGTAGAACAACAAAGCACAGGTTTGAAGGTTGACTGGTTAGGGTATAACCGGTAGGTATGCATCGGTTGTGTGGTTGGTTGAAGATCTTGTCTGAACTGACTTAGATGACTTAGCAGAGGTGGATGCTGACAAAGACACCACATGGAGTCCAAGTGTCAAACTAATGGACCGTGCATTGTCGGTGAGGTAGGTGGTGACTGGTCAACATTAATGTCGATAGTGAAAATCATGGATGAGTTGTAGGAGGATACAACTCAAGACTGATCAGAGGATAGAGATCTGATTTGGTGGCTTCATAATCAATGCAAAGTGTCCAGAGGTTGATCTAGGTAGGTGAAGCTAACCGCGTGAATGCTTCATGGTGATTGACAAGTGCAGACCGACAAAGGTGTCGTGTTTGCTAAATATAGAAAACGTGTTCTAGACACAACATGATTAGCGGTGATAGGTGATCTATTGTAAGTGGTCTATCTTTGAGAAGAGACCTGATTCAATCTAATATGCCTCGTGATTAGTGAAGGAACCCTAGCGCACTAGAAGTTTGAATATCAGTCATGGCGGGAAAACTCAGGTATAAATATGTCGACTAAAAATTGAAGATGATTGATGTTGCAGGCTGGATGATGAAGGATAGAGAGTGAAAGAGTAGCAGAGAGCCAACCGATCAAAGAGTTCATTGAAGATCACGGTGACTGATTTCTTGAGAGAGAATTAGTTAGGAGAGTGCAACCGATGAGGGTAAAGAAACTGACAAACTTTCATTGAGCCTGACATTGGTGTGAACCAGTGGTGGTTGAATTAGTAAAGGAATCAGAAAAGAGTGAACCTACAGAGAAGAGATAGAGAAGATAAGAGCAGGGTTTAAACCAACAAGTAGCATAATTGGCAAGCTGAGAACTGGTAGTGAACAAAGAGCAGAGTACCGGCAGAGAAGAAGCAGAGGTTAAACTGGTAAGGTTGCAGTAGAGAGAAGGTGAGTAGAGAACCGATAGAGATCTGTATAGAGGTGAACCGATGGAGAGACATGTGTAAGAGTTATAAAGTTTATTTATAACAAGGATATTACCGGTGAAGGGGTTAGTGCTCCTTAGGTTGGTGCCCTAAAGCAGGGGTGGTTCTCCTTGGGTTGGTTCCCTAAATGTTGTAACTAATGTTCCACTATGAGGTTGGATTGGAGCACTTGAATCCAACAACATTTCTCATCGAGGATTTTCCCATGTTGGGTTTTCCTTGTACATCTAGTATTATGTGATTTTACTTTTGTGTGTGGTTGCCTTTGTGTCATCCTCCTATCTCACCGATATGTTTTTTTTATGTTATATCTACTAACCAGTACACACACCTTAGGTTTAAAAGGGTAAACATTGGAAACCACTTATTCACCCCCCTCTCAATGGCATCTTGTGTTCAATAATTGGTATCAGGACCTAGGTTCCCAGTTGATCAAATTTATCTAACTTGGGTAGATTATGGTATTTGAACACAATGGCATGTTTAGTGTCAACCCCTACTCTGGTGTTTGATTGTTCAAACTTCTCTATTTGGAGTCGCGGGATGGAAGTCTACATGTCCTCCCTTGGGTTTGATGTATGGATGTCAGTAGTAAATGGCTTCCCTAGTAAAGTCAGTCCTCCCACAGGTACTGAAGTTGAAAGAAGGAATGAGTGCAATGTCGAAGCCATGAATGCTATACTCAGTGGGTTATCCGGTGATGTTTCATCACAGGTGGATAGATGCAAATCGATAAAAAGTTTGTGGGACAAACTCAAGAAGCTCTATGGAAATAAGCCTAGCACTGTAGTACCGGTTTGTGAGATAAATATAAGAAATGTCTCACATGTGTCTATAGATGAAGACAGATCAGTTAGCAACAATAATGATGAAGAGGAAACCTATCTCTTCATGGCTCAAGAATCAGAAAATGAGAGGCACACATCTGAGAGTGATCATGCAGATCATCCCTACCGACAAGATGTGTTTGGCAGTCATAGTGAAGATGAAGAAGAAGATGAAGAAAAAGTTGATCTTGAAGGAGAACTTGTAAGTGCACTCAAAGAACTTAGTAAAGTGAGGAATGAATACAAGTTGTTCATGAATGTTGCAGTTGTGGAACACAACCGGTTGATCAGATGCCTTGAAGAATCTGAGAAATGTATCTCAGAGTTGAAGACTCAACAAGAAGACACCAAGGAGTGCAGGTGCAAATATCTAGAGTCTAAGCTAGAGGCCAAGGACAAAGAGTGTCAGAAGCAAAGAGAAGAAATGGAGACCATCAAAAGAGACATTGAGAAGTGCCAGGATGAACTCAAGGTAAGAATCCAGTTTGATGGAAGCAGTGATGCCTTGGACAAGATGTTGAAGAAGCAAAAGCATTCCAAGGATACCAGAGGTTTAGGATGTGGTGTCGATGAATCCTCCACCAGCAAGAATGTCCCCCACAATGACATTTTGTTTGTCTTCTCAAATGGAGATAACAAAGGATAGACCTTCACTGTCCGGAATAATCCCAAGAAGAAGGTAGATCTGACCAAAACCGGCGAGGACATGAAGCTAAATAAGACCAGTGCTGCAAGAAGGAGGAACAATATTGATCCAAAAGGAAAAGGAAAGATAGGAGAAGGCAGCTTCACCAGAAGTGAGAACCTGATAAGGAGATGACATAGAAGACCTCCTACTAGTAGAGGACAAATAAATGGTGCTTCCCACAAGACAAAGAAAGTGTAGGAGAAGAAGGGATCAGATGGAAGAACTACAGAGTGTGGACAATCCAAGATCCACCCCCAGAGAAGCAAAAATGGAGATACTAAACCGATAAGATCTCCTCATGCATGGCAAAACAAATTTGTAAGTTACAACCCCCCTTTCTCTGGTTATTGTTTTGCATGCAAGGGTTATGGCCATAGGGCAGACGAATGCAGAATGATATCTAGGAATAGAGAAAATGTTCTTCCTAGAAACAATAATGTTATCTGTCAAAGATGTAGTGGTTTTAGCCATAGAAGTTATGATTGCAAAAAGAAGAACTTGCAGTCATGTGGTAGCTGGTATAATAGTCATTCTCAATATGAAAATGGGTATAGGGAATATGAGCATCAAAGGGCTGCATGGAACAAAAGGAGAAGTGCTCCTGCAAGATCAAGAGGTCCACCGGTTTTGGTAGCTGGCTACAACAACATGACCATAAGAAGATGGTCAAACCAGGTTGATAGAAGGTCCTCCAGTCAGGTGTTTGGTATAAAAATAGTCTGCTTCTACAACAATACTTTTTCTCATGCTACAGAATCTGGAAGAGCAAGGACCAATCGACAGAAGAAGGTAAGATCTTCTCCCAAGACCGAAAAGGGGAAGAGAAATGAGACCAAGAAAGTTTGGAGGAAGAAGGAAGGGAGTAGAACAGTGGAATGAAACTATGCATTAAATGTATAGGTGATATCTCCTAATTCTTAAAGGAGATGCAGGACCTTAGGGGGAGTTACATATTGACCATATCTCTCACCCCCTTAGTGGAAGAGGACAAATGGAAGAACAAGTTGTTGTCAGTATAAAGGAAGGAAATGAGATGGCAAGTGTGTGTAGTTGCTTCCTTGGATACACACCTACAGATGAGAGATGGATCACTGTTGCATGTGTCAATGGATGGATAATTTTCAATTGGGATCAGAGGAAATTGACACAAGAAGACAGGAGTTAGAGAAAGATGCTCCAGTGGTGATGATGGACCAGTATAGGAAACTGGTATGTGCAGGATGTTACCAATATGGATATTGAATGGATATTGCAGGTTATTGCATTAACTCTGGTAGCATAGATTGAGGTGTTTATGTCTCAGGTGGTATTGGAAAAGACCTGAATGACATATGTTGGCCCGGTAGTTGATCAAATGCTTGTATCTTTTTGGGCTAACCGGTTTGATATTTGGCATGATAGTGATGTGATATGGTATTGTGTTTATATAAAATCATGTCATAAGTTGTGGTGGATATAATGGAGCTGAAAATCATCTGTTGATCACATATGCATAGCTCAACTATTATAAGGTGTAGATTGGGGCTCCGATTTAGAACCTGACAGGTAAAGATGACCTGAGATCTATGACTCAAGGGGAGTTCACAACCATGTTTTCTGATTTGTATCAGACTTGCTAGACACAGGGGAGAGCAATTGTCTATGGTTGTACTGATATGATTGAGTCTTTGGATGTGCTCATCAGTCCTTGGTTGTGAGGTATTTCAATGTCTATCCAATTTGTACTATTGAAATCACAACTGGACCACCAAGAGTGTTGCCTAGAGCAAGGGAGAGTTACCTGCATAGGAGGAGATCATACAGTTGGTATCAGAGAAGATTCAATTGGTATCAACTAGCTGGGGTCAGAATAACTTTATGCATATCAAAAGGGAGATGGTGCAATCTGACTGGTAGGTAAGTTGTATTCACTGACACATTTTTCCTATAATTGGTATCAGACTTATAGATGCAATTGGCATCCGGTTTGTATATACATTTGGTGGCTGAGCAATTGGTGTTAGTTGGCGTATGTGGCCTCCCTCTCAAGTGTTGTTGATTGGGAGGATGCAGAGTGAAATGGTCAAAGGAGGAGAAGCAACAGGTGGAGAAAAGGGAGAGAGAAACTTTGTCAGTGCCCTTTGCCATTGTTATCAAAGGGAGAGAGAGAATATGTAGTATGTCAGATACTACATGTGTGAGAATCCATAGCACACACAAAAGGGGAGAGAGAATCTATAGTATATCAGATACTACATGTGTTGACATCAATGCCAAAGGGGGATATTTTTGGCATTGTGTTTTCATTGATGTCAACCATTATAGGATGACAATTGGTATACAGGTTGAGGTCATAAAGTAGGATTCCCACTGGATGAAGAGAAGACTAACAGTGAGTATGCCTAACCGGATCATATGTGCCTACTCAAACAGGGAAGCTATATTGATGCAATGTCAGAAGCAGTATATGATGACAAAGATCCACTCCTGTTGGTAAGTGATAATGCTCTGAGTTAAAACAAAGAAGTTAGAAGGCAAGAGATTGAAGGCTCACACTAGATGAACTGGTGAATCGCAAAGATGCCTCAGGTGCATGAAATCAAAGATATGTTCCGGATCAGCTAGAGTTGGCATGTTGTGCCACCGAGACAGAGAAGGAAGAATAAAGAAGTGATAGGTTTGTCACTTTTACAAACCAGTTGATAAGAAAATTGGTCTAATGTAGAAGAAGGCAAAGTTGAAGTAGATGTAGATAGAGATTGCATTTAGAATGTAGATGGAGACAGTTGAAGGTTGATGGCATGGTGTTGTCAAGGAGGTTATTGGTGAGTATGTCAATCGGTAAGAGAGAAAAGAGACAAAGTGTTGTGCTCCTATCTAATGAAGATGAGCTTGTTGTGGTATGGAAAGTGAAGTGACCCGGCAAAGGTGTTACACCGACAGAACAACAAAGCACGGGTTTGAAGGTTGACCGATTAGGGTATAACTGGTAGGTTTGCACCGGTTATGTGGTCGGTCGGTGATCTTGTTTGAACTGACTCAGATGACTTAGCAGAGGTGGATGCCGACAGAGATGCCACATGGATTCCAAGTCTCAAACTAATGGATCATGCCTTGTCATTGAGGTAGGTGGTGACTGGTCGATATTAATGTCGATAGTGGAAATCACGGATGAGTTGCAGGAGGATGCGGCTTGAGACTGATCAAAGGATAGAGATCTGATTTGGTGGCTTCATGATTGATGCAGAGTGTCCAGAGGTTGATCTGGGTAGGTGAAGCTAATTGCATGATTGCTTCATGGTGATTGACAAGTGTAGACCAACAAAGGTTTCGTGTTTGCTAAATATAGCACACGTGTTATGGATGCAACGTGATTGGCGGTGATAGGTGATCAATTGTAGGTGGTCTATCTCTAAGAAGACATCTGATCCAATTTGATATGCCTCGTGATTGGTGAAGGAACCCTAGCACACCAAAATTTTGAATATCGGTCATGGCGGGAAAACTCAGGTATAAATATGCCGACTAAAGATCGAAGATGATTGATGTTGCAGGCCAGATGATGAAGGATAGAGAGTGAAAGAGTAGCAGAGAGCCAACCGGTCAAAGAGTTCATTGAATATCGCGGTGACTAAGTGCTTAAGACAGAACTGGTTAGGAGAGTGCAACTGGTGAGGGTAAAGAAATCGGCAGACTGTCATTGAGCCTGGCAGTGGTGTGAACCGGTGGTGGTTGAACCGATAAAGGAATCATAGAAGAGTGAACCTATAGAGAAGATACATAGAAGATTAGAGCAGGGTTTAAACCGACAAGTGGAATAATTGGCAAGCTGAGAACCGGTAGTGAGCAGAGAGCAGAGTACCAGCAGAGAAGAAGCAGAGGCTGAACCAGTAAGGTTGCAATAGAGAGAAGGTGAGCAGAGAACCGACAGATAATAGTATAGAGGTGCACCGGTAGAGAGACATGTGTAAGAGTTACAAAGTTCATTTGTAAAAAGGATATTACTTTTGTTTTAATATATGATATTGTATTCACTGAGTTGGATCTCGGTGAAGCGGTTGGTGCTCCTTGGGTTGGTTCCCTAAAGCAGGAGTGGTTCTCCTTGGGTTGGTGCCCTAAATGTTGTAACCAATGTTTCACTATGAGGTTGGATTGGAGCAGTAGACTCCAGCAACATTTCTCACCGAGGTTTTTCCCATGTTGGGTTTTCCTTGTACATCCGGTGTTATGTGATGTTCCTTTTGTGTGTGGTTGCATTTTTGTCATCCTCCTATCTCACCGGTGTGTTTTCTTTATGTTAGATCTTCTAACTGGTACACACACCTTAGGTTTAAAAGGGTAAAGATTGGAAACCACTGATTCACCCCCTCTCTCAATGGCATCTTGTGTTCAACAAGTTTTTTGTTGTAGTGGGAGATTTTGATTTGTGGGCTTTTTGAAAATTTGTAAGAGGATTGTATAGCTTGGCCTCTACCTCTCACTAGGATACTGAGAATTTCTACAGTACTGGTTACAAGATGTTAAAGTTGAAGGCTGAAGATCTACTTGAAGATTTCACAAAAATCGAATCCAGCTAATGTCATATGAAGATTAGAAGAAGATAAAAAAAGAAGGCATAGGGAACCATTCGATCGTGTCTTACAAATTTTGTCCTCTTGAATGTATCAAAGATACTGCAGATTTTGTCCTCTTAAATGTATCCATTGAAGGTACTACATACAAGCTATGGAGGAAGATAAGTGAAATTTATCAAACTAAAAGTTTGTCTGATGGATTACATCTCAAAAGATGTATGTATTCTTTGAAAATGAAGAATGGTGATCCTATTGTGAACATTTAAATTATTTTAATTCAATTTTAAGCTATCTTGGATCAATAGATGTTAAGTTATAAGATGATGATAAATGTATTATGTTGCTTTTCTCTTTGCCTAAATCTTGGGAAAATCTAATTGTTGCCATAAGTAATGGTGGTATAGAACCAAATATGGACATTGTTGTTCCTATACTAATTTTAAAAGAAATATGAAAAAATTCTATGAATGTTGGCTCTCAAGATGCCTTGAATATTTGAGGAAGGTCCAAGGAGAAAGGACCTAAAGGGGATAAAAATAAAGACAAGTCAATAGAATTATCTAATATCCCCCAAAAGAGTAGATTGAAGTGTTGGAATTGTGGCAAAAGAGGGCATGTGAAGAAGGAGTGCAAGAACAAGAAAAAAATGCAAATTCTATTAGAAACATGGTTGTCGTTGTACTAAAAGATCGACCTATTAATGCCTGATATAACCGTGAGACTTAATGAATCTACGGGAGGAAATTAAGCCATGTCACAAACCTGAGCATTATATTGCACAACACAAGGAGACCAAGGGGGCACACCTTGTAACAATGCCCCCCCAACATAAGCGATGGGTTTGAACCCATGACCTAGGCTCTGATAACACTTGTTAGAAATATGGTTGTCGTTGCACCAAAATATCGACCTGTTAATGCTCGATACAACCATGAGACTTAATGAATCCATGGGAGGCAGTTAAGCCATGTCACAAACCCGAGAATTGCGCTACAAAAAACAAGATGACCAAGGGAACACATCTTACAACAGATTCCTCCATGCAAAATTCCTTCAATGCCAACAATTCCATTTTTTTGTTTCTTTTAGCTAACTCTATTAGTAATTATGCTTGGCTTATTGATTCAAGTGCCTCCTTCCATTTGACTCCTCACAAGGAGTGGTTTTCTACATACTCAGAATATAATGGGGGATAATTTTTCATTAGTGATAACATCACAAAGAAGATTGTTGGTAAGGAAAAGGTATGTTAATGTATAGCTTTGGTCGGATCCTTCAGGACCGACTTAGCTATTAAATGTGTGAGTGGCCTATCACCCTTACACATTTACATAAATTTGATTGAATATTAGTAACTATTGACCTTATATTTGCATTCCACCACCCTTGGATTGTGATATGTGTATTAATAATACAATCATTATCTATCAAAAGACGTGATTAATTAAATACAACCACTCCTTGTGAAGAGGCATGTTATTCAATATGGAGCCGACTTTGTGAAAGAGACGTGTTGTTTGAAGACCTATACATGTGGGTATAAAGATTGGTTTGATCTCCCTGTATTGGTGGGAAAATAGTGAAAGATAAATCAAGAAGGAAAGCTACTCTTTCTCTCAAAGAGAGATGAGATTTTCCCTATCGATTACCATTCAAGCATTTTTCACCTTTACATTAGAAAGAGGAGACGATGATTCACTAGATTCAATCCCTCCACATGAAGATGGTAGATTGAATTCTGAATGAATTGGGAATGCTAAGTTGATCCCCTTTTCCTTGTTTTATTTAGAAAGGAGATTGATTGAATTTTATAGTGCAAAAGTGACAAAGAACTGATTGTAACTTGAGATTAGAATATGGGATGAAGTTGTGCACCTGGATTTGGCAGTAAAATGTCAAGATGAAGTCCCCCTGCGAATTTGAGGAAAAGTTGCCTGGACCATGGTGGGAATGTACACGGTCCTCCGAAAAATCCATGAAATGAAAAGGGTTTTTCCACCTCTGCAAATGAAGCCTGAATTCGAAAGTACAATTGCACATCTATAACCTACACACAAAAGAGGGAGGAAAATGGGTTGGGATTGGGGGTTTTCCTTTAGGTCAAACCCCAGATTTAGAATTAACTAAGTAATGAAAGAAAGTACTTGCAAGTAGATGTAAATGAAAGACTAAATTGTAAATCACCTCAAGGGAGGTTGTAGATAAATCAATCTCCTCTTCAATGGTTGAATCCTTGACTAGAATGCAACACCTAGCCTTGAATGGAGACTTGAGAATGCTCAATGCTGGAAAAGAATGCTTGATCGCTTGTGAATTTCCCACTCATCCAATTATGAAAGTGAGAGAGAAAATGCCCCCTTAAATAAATGTTGGTGGATTTTGAATTTCGTCATGGGTCGACATCGGGGGAGTTTCCTACCCGAAGCACAACCCACAATACATGCCCTAGGAAGGGTCCTACCCCAAATAGGGTAGGGAAAGGGGTGCCACTCCCCTTCCCTGGGAGGACAAGGGTGCAATGCCCCTATCCAAGGGGGTAAAATGGCACCATGCCCCCGTCCTACCCCTTTCTCTAGGGCAGAATGCGGTCAGGGTGATGCAGAGGCTGAGGAAGAAGCTATTTCTGCAAGCCGAACAATCTCTTGTCTCCGACCAGGCTAGAGGATTTGAGTTCGCATGCATGAGGACCCTAATACAGTCAAAAATTGCTAGGGTCACAATTCTATGTCACTATATTTAGCCCCCACTTTAGTGGGAGTATAAGCATACACCAATATTGTCGATAAAGTATAAGGAAACAAAATTGAAAGAATTTTAGCATGTAAAGGAAGCATGATGCGCCAAGCCCCAAGTGGACTTAGGATCTTACGACTTCGATTGACAAAGTAAAAGGGAAGATCGAGAAGGGGAGAATCATAATTGTAAGTAGAAAAGTTCCCTTCACTATGAGTCATGAAAGTAAGGATACTAAAGATTACAAAGCAAAACAAAGTTCACTAAGTAATTCTAAGTATCACAACAAGGAAAGTATGAGCAAAGTGTATTCCCCCATATTAAAGCGATTGGACATGCCTTATCGGGACCAATTGATAAAGAATAGGATACACCCAAGAGAAAGAGACAAAGAGAGAACGTTATCACAAGGATTTATCCCCCAATCGAGGAATAAACCCAAGGATAATAAATACAAAACATGAGGTAGTGTCACTTTCCTTGGGGTCAATATGCTGGATGATAATAAATCATGTATATTATGTATTTATATGCATATAATAATTGCCATTCCCCTAAGAAGGACACTACCTTAGAAGAAAGGGAAGAGAGGATGTCTTTTGACTCAACATGAAAGAGACCGAGAAAATATCTCAATGCTTTGCATCATCCCCAAGTGGACATTAAGGGAACAATAGAAGAACAGGGATACACGTAGAAGAATGGTCACAAAAAAGAAAGAAAGGAGAGAGAGAGAAGATCTATAGTGCTAGTATCGCTAATCTAGCATGACATCCGCTTCTCAATCTTGTTGATCACTATTTCGGGAAGGAGAGCAAAACACCGAAGGAGTGACATCGAGCATAGTAGATGGAGCTATCACAAGATCCAAACAAGGACTACGCTCATGTTGTAAGTCACTTTGTTCAATTCTAGGAGCTAGGATTAAGGTTTGTGAAAATTCATCTGATAAATGCTTGTCCACTTCAACATACTCATACTCACTATCAGAAGCATTAGGAGTTGTATTACCATTATGAATAATATTTTCACCCATTTCTTCATCAAAATTTAAAGAAAGAGGAGCAATAACATGAATAGGAGTAAAACCATTACATGTTTTATGCAACTTATGATTTGGAGATGTTGCTTGAACATCTTGCTTAGGAGAAAAGGGATTCATGTCAACTGTTGGAGTATGAGGAGATTAAGTATTTTGAGGGATAGCTTCACGAGCTCAACACGACTTCTTTGTCGGTGTTCTCTCGCACAATGATTCCATCGAGTCTTAGTGGAAGACTGAGAAGAAGGAGGAACACTTGAACAAGAAGGAATAATTCTCTCCTTGAGAGTGGAAGGTTTAGGTTGAGGTCTTTTTGGTTGAACAATAGGAGAAGCAACCCTCTTCTCTTGATAAGAGGAAGGAGGTGGAACTACACCATAGAAAGGAGGAATATTAGGTGTAGGAAGGAGACCAAGTCATCATGAGGAGGAGGTATAGGTCCATCCTTAGGAGGAATATTGTTGTTCTCCTTAAGAGAAGGTAAAGTCACATCCATAGGGGTAGGTGGACAATCTTCCTTAGGAGGGAGGTTAGTTCTATCCAAGAGGGGAAGAACCTCATCTTGAAGAATAATAGGAATGTCAAGTGTTTAAGATCTAGGTTGACTTAAGGATAATATCATATCACTCTTCCATTTTTTATAAGATTGAAAAAGAGCATCGCTCCTTGATGGAAGAGATTGAAATTGTTTAGGCCAAAAGAAATCAATAGGAACACCGGGGCTTCTTTCAGATGGATGAAATAAGCTATGGTTTACAATTATGATTTCTGCATTGCGAGGAAATTTAAGACACTTGTGGATTGGAGAAGAAATATCCTTCATGGAAGATAGCCAAGGATATCCCAACTTCACATGGAATTGCTCAGAAGAAGGTATGATAACAAAATCAACATCAATGGATTTAGTATGGACTTCAACAGGAAGGGTGATAGAGCCAATGGTAAGACAAGAGAAGCCATCAAATAAATTCACAACCACATTAGAAGCATCATATAGTGGTTTATGTAATCATAAAGTAAAGAGATACTTTTCAATTATGACATTAACCATGTAAGAGGGATCAATCAGGGCACCACGGCAAGGGATATCCTTAACCTTCACAACTATGTATAAAGGGCCATCGAGAGCTCTAATGGTCTCACTAGGGTCAAATGTAATACAAGTATCCTTAGGCGTATCTTGTGTTTCTACCATATTAACCAAGTTTAGAGCCATACAGGTGAATTCTTTAGAAGTGAAAAAATTAGGCACAATCTCAATGACATTAGAGGTATGAGATGGCAAGGGATCAATGAAAATCTTAAGATTTTGATTAGGAGGAGCAACTTATTTATTCCCTTTATCATTCACACCTTCCATAGATATAGTATTATTATCAATCAAGTCTTGAACCTTATTTTTCAATGCAAAACATTTCTCAGTATCATGACTAGGTTGACGATGAAATTGGCAAAAGGAATTGTTATCAAAATACGGAGATGCAAGTTTGGAAGGATCAAATTGTTTAATAGGAGGAAGTTTGATAACATTTATGTACAACAATTCAGACATAATACTATGTAAAGATTCATTCAAAGGAGTAAACTATCTTTCTCTTTGAAAAATTTTAGAAATAGAAGGCACACTTGTTGTAGCATTTACATGGTTGTTGTTGATTGGATCATTGAACTTGATGACGCTTTTTGTTGGTTTGAACTTCACAAACAGTTGTTGAAAACTTTCCCCCTTATCACTAAGAGCCATAGGAGTGAATTTCTCCATTTGACTCACAACCAGTTGATAATTGTGGATTGTTGTGCACAACTATGGAAAGGAAGTAAACTAAATACAATCACTCCTAGTGAAGAGGCGTGTTATTCAATATGAAGCCGACTTTGTGAAAGAGACATTTTGTTTGAAGACCTCTACACATGGGTATAAAGATTGGTTTGATCTCCCTGTATTGGTGGGAAAATGGTGAATGATAAATCAAGAAGGAAAACTACCCTTTCCCTCAAAGAGAGATGAGAGTTTCGTTATCGATTACCAGTCAAGCAATTTTCACCATTACATTAGAAAGAGGAGAGGATAATTCACTAGATTCAATCTCTCCACATGAAGATGGTAAATTGAATTCTGAATGAATTGGGAATGCTAAGTTGATCCCCTCTTCCTTGTTTGATTTAGAAAGGAAATTGATTGAATTATGTAGTGCAAAAGTGACAAAGAACTGATTGTAACTTGAGATCAAAATATGGGATGAAGTTGTGCACCTGGATCTGGCAGTAAAATGTCAAGACAAAGTCTCCCTATGAATTTGAGGAAAAGTTGCTTGGACCGTGGTGGGAATGTACACGGTCCTCCGAAAAATCCGCGAAACGAAAAGGGTTTTTCCACCTCTACAAATGAAGCCTGAATCTGAAAGTATGGCTACACACCTACAACATACACACATAAAAGAGAAGGAAATGGGTTGGGATTGGGGGTTTGCCTTTAGGTCAAACCCCAGTTTTGGAATTAACCAAGTAATGAAAGAAAGTACTTGCAAGTAGATGTAAATGAAAGACTGAATTGTAAATCACCTCAAGGGAGGTTGTAGTAGCAATGTTGATAGAAATTCTTGTGTGGAATTGTATGTTGGAAATAATCTCCTCTTCAATGGTTGAATCCTTGACTTGAATGCAACACCTAGCCTTGAATGGAGACTTGAGAATGCTCAATGCTGGAAAAGAATGCTTGAATTCTTGAATGCTCTTGAATTCTTGATCTCTTGTGAATTTCTCACTCATCCAACTTATGCAAATGAGAGAGAAAATGCCCCCTTAAATACATGTTGGTTGATTTTGAATTTCATCATGAGTCAACATTGGGGGAGTTTCCTGCCCGAGGCACAACCCACAATGCATGCTCTAGGAAGGAACCTGCCCCAAAATAGGGCAGGGACAGGGGTGTCATGTCCCTATCCAAGGGGGGACAATGGTGCCACGCCCCTGTCCTACCCCTTTCTCCAGGGTAGAATGCATTCAGGGTGATGCAAGTACATCGAATATAGATTACCTTCAATAGATTCACAGTCTTCTACAATGATTCATCTTCTAGCAAAGTGTGTATATCTTCATATATATTATCTTCAGCAAGTTGAATCATTCAAGAAACAAATTGAAGTCTATCTATAGTAGTTGTGAATCAATCAAGGAGGATCAATTTTGTTGTAGATCATATTTTCTGTGTATGTGAATTAGTTGTCATATATTGCTTCAAGGAGTGAAGCAGATTCATTGTAAAATTTATCTTGAATATAAATAAAATAATAAGGAACTTCTTTGCTGGGTTTTTCACCTTCAAGAGGAAGGTTTTCCAAGGATAATCTTTATACAATTGTGTAAATTCATGTCTATCTAATCTGATCGCCTAATTTTAACATGGTATTAGAGAAGGCTTAAGAAAAGATCATATCAAATTCATAGAAGTAGGGTTATCCTCCATTGTTGCCTTCGAGTTTGATTACATCTATCAATGTCAAGATGGTGAACAGACTTAAAGTTGAAGACGGACTTGAGGGTGCATTAAACTTTGTCTCGTGGAAATTTAAAGTTATGATTGCCTTGGAGGGAAATGAATTAAACGAATTCGTGGAGAAAGCGGTACCAGAACCAAACGAAGAGGATGAGAAGCTTCAATAGAAGAGAAAGAACACCAAAGAAAATAAAATGTTTTTTGAATCTATGAAAGATCACATTGTGTGAATCATCTCCAAGTTGACGATGATATATGACATGTTCAAGACATTAGAGGAGATGTATGAGATCAACAAAACAAGTCGAGCTCTTTCATTAAAGCAACAACTTCACCACATCAAGATGATGAAAGGAGAATTCATTATCTCATACTTCATGAGGATTACCGAATTGAGAGATCAACTCTCTACCATTGGACACACTATAGACAACAAAGAATTAATCATATTGGCACTTAATGGTCTTCCTTCATGATGGGAGTCATTTATAAAATAGATAAGTGCAAGATCAAAACTCCCGAAGTTTGATCAATTGAAGACAGAGTGCATTCAAGAAGAGTCAAGATTGGCTATGAGAGGCATTGGCCAAAGTTTGACAAATGAAGATATTCATGTTCTTGCCTCTCACTCTTAAAAGAATAAGGATAATAAAGGATATTTCAAAAGGAAGAAAGATAAGGAATCTAATGGTGCTCCTACATTCAAAATAAGGAAGAATCTTTCCAAAGTCCAATGCTTTAGATGTGAAAAATATGGTCACTACACAAAGGTAAGTCCAACTAGGCCTATGCCTCAAGCTTCCATTGCAGATGTTGGTGAGACTCTTCCACAAAAGGATTCAGAAAGATTCATATTCTATTCAACCCTTTCAAGTAATGTGCCTACCGCCACAATTCTTGGTTAATTGATAGTGGTGCATCTCACCACATTACTGGATTTAGAGGGCATCTTAATGATTTGATGGAGAGAAATTCAAATAAACAAGTGATCATTGGAGATGATACTAGTTACTCCATCAAAGGAGTTGGGACCTCCTCTCTTCACTTAAATTCAAGCATTTCCTTATAATTGAATGATGTACTATTCGTTTAGGGAATTAAGTGAAATCTTATCTCCATATCAGTCTTGGAAGACAAAGGATATCGAATTGCATTCGTAGATGGCAAATTCCTTGCATGGACAAAGAAATAAAACATCAAGATGGCTTAAGTCATTGGAGTTCATCATGGATGTCTTTATAGACTTCGCACTCATCCTTCTCAAGCCTTACCTCATGACTCATCAAGTACGTGTGAGATTTGGAAAAAAAAAGATTTGGTCACCTTCACTTTTGTGCACTACCTACAATGGAGAAGATGGTTACAGGCCTTCCAAAACTCAACCAAGAGCATGAAGGCACTTGAAAAGGTTGTGCATTGGGTAAAAACACTAAAGGTACATTTCATAGTAGTGAAAGTAGATCCAAATGTATTTTAGAACTCATTCACTCATATTTATGTGGTCATATGTCTGTTGCGTCCTTGAGTGGTTTCTTGTATTATATTTTTATTGATGACTACTCGAGAAAGACTTGGATCTATTTCTTGAAGAGTAAACAATCTGAAGAGGTACTTATGATATTTAAGAACTTCAAAGCTCAAGTAGAGAACATATCCGGGAAGAGGATCAAAGTCTTGAGATCCAATAATGGAGGAGAGTACACCTTTGGTAACTTCCGTAATTTTTGCATTGAAGCTGGGATTAAGAGGGAGTTTTGTGTTCCCTATAATCCTCAACAAAATGGTATAGCAGAAAGGAAAAATAGAACTATTGTGGAAGTAGCCAAAGCCATGATCCATGATCAAAATATTCAAACTCCTTTTTGGGCTGAGGCTTCTAGAACTATTGTCTATGTTCAAAATAGATGCCCTCACCATATTTTGGAGAGACACTCGAAGAAGCATTCACAGGGGTGAAGCTAGATGTAAGTCATTTGAGGATCTTTGGTTTTTCAGTGTATATACATATACCCAAAGACAAAAGGACAAAGTTGGAACCTTTTGGAAAGAAGGGAATATTTGTAAGCTATAGTGAAACATCAAAAGCCTACAAAATCTATATTCCAGGGCACAAATTGATTGAGTTAAGTAGGGATGTCACATTTAAAGAGGATGTTGCATTTAGAATATCCAAGGGCATCCATGAGATGGACAGTGAAGATCAAGAGCATTGTCAAAATATGGAAGATGACTATACTTCTTAGATTCAGAGGGAAAATCATGAACCTAAAGAAGATGATGATCCAAATGAGCCCTTGAAACCTACTAATGGGCCTACTGAAATTGTGATTGGTAATAAAAGACCTCTTTGGGTGAGGAAAATGATGCAAGAGGCTGAAAGTTTTGCAGCCCCGAGAGGAACATTTAGAGAAAGTAAGAGAACTCATAAGTTCTCTAGCTATGTTGCATTGATGAGTCAAATCATTGAATCAAAACCTTCCAATGTTGAGGAAGCTACTAGTCAATAAATTTGGAAAGATGCCATGGCAAAAGAATATCAATCAATTATAAAGAATGATGTTTGGGACATTGTACCTATACTAGATTGTAAATCTGTTGTTTCTTCTAAATTGCTCTTTAAGATCAAACACATTGCTGATGGTAGTATTGAGAAATACAAGGTTAGGTTTGTGGCTAGAGGATTCTCTCAGAAGGAGGGAATTGACTATGAAGAAACCTTTTCTCCCGTTGCCCAATATACTTTAGTCAAGACCATCATTGCTATTGCAGCATCTAAAGGATGGAAGATTCACCAAATGGATGTAATGATGGCTTTTCTAAATGGTGTAATCAAGGAACAAGTATATATTGAGAACCCTGAAGGATTTGTGGTTCATGGGAAGGAGTCTCATGTTTGCAAGCTGAAGAAGGCATTGTATGGCCTTAAGTAGGCTCCACGTGCTTGATACAAAAGGATTGGTTGTTACCTGATAGGCTTGGGCTTCTCCAAGAATGATGCAGATTCAAACTTGTACTTCAAGGTAATTAATGGGGAAGAATTAATCCTAATTCTTTATGTTAATGACTTACTTATCACTGGAGAAGATCATCTTATTTTCAAATGCAAGGAGTTAGCTTTTGAATTTGAGATGAAGGATCTTGGTTTATTGCACTACTTCCTTGGGTTAGAAGTTTGGCAAAAATATGATAGGATCATTCTGAGTCAGGGGAAGTACACCATTTACATTCTAAAGAGATTTGGTATGATGGATTGTAAATCTATGTTCACTCCTATGGAGACCAACTTGCATAAGTTAAGAGAGGTTGTAGCTATTTCGGATCTGGTGGATTCTTCACTATACATGTAGATGATTGGATCCTTGATGTACCTTGTCAATACTAGTGGACTTAGCCACTTCATGTGTGAACCAAAAAAAATACATCTAGTTGCAGCAAAACATATTATGAGATACTTGGGCGACACAGTTGGATATGGCCTAAGATATTCTTCTGATATGGACTTGAAGTTGCATGGATACACTGATTCCAATTGTGCAGGGTGTGTCACTGATCGGAAGAGCACCTCTAGTTGTTGTTTTAGTTTGGGTTCTGCCATGATTTCTTGGTGCAGCAAGAAACAGTCTTCAGTGGCACTAATCTCTATAAAGGCCGAGTATATTGCAGCATGTGTGGGAGCACGAGAAGCAGTGTGGATTTGGAAGCTTCTTGCAAGATTGTTTAGGAAATCCTTAAAGCCTACAATCATCCATTGTGATAATCAAAGTTGTGTAAATATCTCTGTCAATCCTATGTTTCATGACAAAATAAAGCATGTGGAGATTAAGTATCACTATGTTAGAGACATGGTGGAAAGGAATTCTATTCAGTTGAGATACATTAGTATTGATGAGCAGACGACATAAATTCTCACTAAGCCTCTCTCCAGGTTAAATTTTGTGTACTTTTGAGATAAGCTTGGTATGGTGGAGAATGATGCCCTGGCTGAGATTGAGTCTCAACATCATTGATCTATTTATATTTCATACTAATGCATTTTCTCTTTGAGAGAAATGTTTAAAGTGTAATCTCTTGTTAATGCATTTCTCTTTGAGAGAGATTTGAGGTGAAAGCCCTTATTTCCACCCTCTACGATGAGCCATGGTGGATGTCATGTGTGTGACACCATGACAACATCATGTAAGAGAGTCCATGATGATTTTCTTGTACTTGTGTGTTCACCCTCTGGGATGAGCCATGGTGAATATCATTATGAGGTGATGATCTCACAATGATGAACACTTATGCATTTTACCATCATTGTGAGGTGATGATCTCATAATAATGGTTGATATCACGATGAGGTGATATTTATCCTTACACCATCCATGGGAGAAGCCATGATGGTTTATATCACGGTGAGGTGATATCATTCCTTTCCACATATGGGAGTAGCCATTATGGTCAAACATCACGATGAGGTGATATGATATCATGATGAAAAGATAAGCTTCTTTCATACATATGAGTGTAGTCATTGTGTTAGTCATCACGATGAGGTGATGTGACTTGTAGACATCTAGAAGGATTCCTCCCTAGCTATGAGGGAGTGTTGATGTATAGCTTCGATCGGATCCTTTAGGGCCGAATTAGCTATTAAATTTGTGAGTGGCCTATTGACCTTACACATTTACATAAATCTAATTTTATATTAATAACTATAGACCTTCTATTTGCACTCTGCCACCCTTGGATTATGAAACGTGTATTAATGATATAATCATTATCTCTCAAAAGACATGATTAATTAAATACAACCGCTCCTTGTAAAGAGGCATTTTATTCAATATAAGCCGACTTTGTGAAAGAGACATGTTGTTTGAAGACCTCTACACATCGGTATAGAGATTGGTTTGATCTCCCTTCGTAGTTGAATTATTTTCATACAAGCAGATCGAATATAGATTACCTTTAGCAGATTCGCATTCTTCTACAGTGATTCATCTTCTAGCAAAGTGTGTATATCTTCATATAGATTATCTTCAGCAAGTAGAATCATTCAAGCAATAGATTGAAGTCTATCTATAGTAATTGTGAATCAATCGAGGATTGATTTTGTTGCAGATCCTATTTTATGTGTATGTGAATTAGTTGTCATATATTGCTTCAAGGAGTGAAGCAGATTCATTGTAAAAGTGATCTTGAATATCAATAAAATAATAAGGAACTTCTTTGTTGGGTTTTTCACCTTCAAGAGGAAGGTTTTCTTGGGATAATCTTAGTGCAATTGTGTAAATTATTGTCTATCTAATATGATCACCTAAATTTAACAAGATAAAGTTGTGTTGTAGAAATGTGAGCATTAAAACCCTTCATAATGTTTTACATATTTTAGTAATTGAAAGAAATTTACTTTCAACATGCAAGTTGAATGATTTTAGAATACATGTGACATTTTACAAGTTTGGTTGCATTTTGGTAAGGGATTTTTAGGTAATTTATAAGGGATCTCAAATAGGGACTTTTTTTAGGCTACAAGCCTCCACTTTTTGTAACTTTTCCTATGTATCTAGCACTAAAAATGTGTGTGCATTGTGGCACAATATATTGGGTCATATTGGTGAAAAAGGTCTTACGACCATACTAGATAAGAATTTGGTTGATGATATTTCTTATTGTTTAGTTGGTAAACATAAATTATATGAGTATTGTTTGTTTGGTAAATGAAACAAGTCATCATTTCCTAACAGAGTTAATAAGGCTAATAGATCATTAGAAATTATTAATTTGGATGAATCTGATCTAGTGGATGTTGTTGTTTTCGTATATCTTGATATTATATTTCTTTTATTGATTATGTCTCAAGATGTACTTGGATTTATTTTATGCATTCAAAATATTAAAAAATCACTAATTTTAAGGAATTTAAAGCCTTAGTTGAAAATAAATTTGATTATAAGATAAAAGTATTGAGATCTAACAATGGAGGTGAATATTAGTCTAAAGAATTTGATGAATTTTGTAATAATACATGAATTTTTAGGCAAAATACTATACCTTATACTCCCCAATAAAATGGGGTAGCAAAAATAATGAACCAAATATTAATGGAAAGAGCTAGGAGCATGTTAAGTAGTGATAAGCTAGATAAATGATTTTGGGCAAAACCTGGTGGTAGTGCTTGTTATTTTATTAATAGATCTCCTTGTTCATCTCTTACTGATAAAAAACCTTATGAAATGTGGATGGGTAGAAAGCCTTCAATTTCACACTCAAGGGTCTTTGGTTGTGAGGTTTTTCCTCATGTGCCTTAACAAAAGCAATCTAAATTGGATCCAAAAGCTCATAAGTGTATCTTTGTAGGTTAGAGTGAGAATGTAAAATGTTATGGGCTTTGGAATCCTCTAACCCACAAAATGATCTTTTCTATAGATGTAATTTTCAAGGAATTTAGAGCTTACTCGGGTGGAAAACAACCAAAGGAAAAGAGAAATATAGTGCACTTTAAAACAAAGATTGAGAAGCAAGAAGATTCACATGTGGAAGAATAATTATATGTATTAGAAGATGGAGAAGGTGAGGTTTTAGAGAGGTTAGATGATTTGGAGGATGATCACAAAAAGGAATAATAAGGACAAGCAAAGCCCATTACTCCTACCTTGAGAAGGTCCACAAGGCAAAAAAATACAATTGATAGGTATAGCCCACCAAATTTCCATTATAAATTTTATTTACTGAGTATTGACAATGAATCTAGATCTTTTAAGGAGGCTCTCTCTTCCAATGAAAATGAGTCTTAGATGCAAGCCATGCAGGAAGAGATGATGGCCTTAAATAGTTATAAAACCTAGGATCTTGTTAGTTTTCCCAAAGGAAGGAAACCCAATGGATGGAAGTGGGCATTTAAGAAGTTTGGTACAAACAGTTAGTTAGACTGGTACAAGGCTAGACTGGTGGCCAAGGGCTATTCCTAGAGAGAGTTAGTTAATTTTAGTGAAATTTTCTCTCTTGTTGCTAAGTTAACCTCTATTTAATTCTTATTATCTATTGTTGTTTCTTGTGATTTTGAGATTGAGCAGATATATGTTAAAACTACTTTCTTGCATGGTGATTCTGAAAAAAACATTTATATGTGACAACCTGGTGGTTTTATTATAAAAGGAAAAGAACACTTAGTTTGCATGTAAAATGTCCATTGTATGGTCTAAAATAGTCACTAAGGACGTGGTACCAAAATTTTGATTCATTTGCATTAAATTTGGGTTATGTTAGAAGCCAAGAGGATCATTGTATTTATATTAAGGTTATTGATGATTAGATACTAATTATTCTCATGTACGTTGATGGCATGTTGTTTATTGGTAACAACAAGGCAATAATTAGGGAGCTAAAAACTCAACTTTCTAGTATACTTGATATGAAGGACTTGGGGGATGCTAGATTTAATTGGGATGGACATCAATAAGGATTGGGTTCACAAAAATATTTGGTTATGTCAAAGTAAGTGTGTTGAAAGCATTTTGCAAAGGTTTAAATGTAGGATTATAAATTAGTAAATATTCTATTTTTGGTAGGTACTGAGTTGAGTTTAGACATGTGTCCTAACTTTTATGATGATATTTAAGTGATTCCTAATATTTTTTTATGCTAGTTTCATTGGTACTTCAATGTATGCAATTATTTTCACTAAACTAGATATAGCTCAAGAAGTGGTATTTCTAAGCAGGTTTATATCAAACCCTAGTAGAAAGCATTGAAATTTTGTTAAAATATTATTTAGATATTTGGGAGGTAATTTTGAATACTATTTGTTTTATCATGGTACTCATGATATGGACAAGTCATTGGACATACAGGTATTTGTTGATGTAGATTGGGAAGGTGACTTGGATACTTGAAGATCCAGTAGTGGCTATGTGCTTGGAGGAGCAATGAGTTAGATAATTAAAAGATGACCTATAGTTGTGTTGTCCACCATTGAATCAAAGTATATGGTTGCTACACATGCCTCTAAAGAGGTAATATGGTTACAAAGACTTGGTAATGGTATTGATTTTGATTGTAGGATAATAAGGATTGGACGTGACTATCAAAGTGTCATTTATTTGGCTAAAAATCCTATGTATCATTCTCATACTAAGCATGTTGATGTTCAATATCACTTTATTGAAGAAAAAGTTGAAATTAGATAGGCCCTAATTGAAAAAGTTTACACTTTGGATAATGTTGCAAACTTTAATGATGAATCCAATAACCATGGGTAAGTTTTCATGGTTTAGGAAGGCCATGGACCTTGATCACTATGATTAATTTGTAATTTGTATTCCTATGGGTGTAATTTAAAATGTATGATGTCAAGTGGGAGAATGTTAGGATTTAGGTTTCATCAACCTTGTAAATCATTGTATTATGTGTTCCTCTAATTTATTTGTAATTTACCTATAAGAATGGACCTATTTTACCAACAATAGTAAATGAGCTCATGTAAAGACAAAGTTACATTCACTATTTGGACTTTAGGAAAAGGACAAAATAGTTAGGCATCCCCTTTGGAATCTACCAATTTAGGTTGTTTGGACACATGTATGATGTTGTAAGAGCATCTATGGTAGTCATGATAGATGTCATAAGATACTATGATAATATTTGTGATAGAATATTTCTATATTGGTCCATAGCTATGTTGAACACACCACAGGACTGGGAGAGGGGGTTGAATTAGTCTAAACCTCAAAATACTTCACTTCTAATTAATTAAACTTCAAACCACAATTAACTTATTACTACAATGTGTTAGTCCTTGAATGCATTATCGGATTCGTTGAAATGTTAATATCATGTGTTATCACACATAATAGGAATTGCTTCATCATACTTCACCTTAATATCACTAAGAGTTTTCTTCATCCACATAACCTGAGTACAACAAGATGTTACTTTAATGCATTCTTCTTCTACAGTAGATAATGACACTAAATCCCATTTCTTACTAAACCAAGAGACCAATCTATCTCCCAAGGAAAATTCACCACCAATTGTAGTTCTCTTATCATCAACACATCTGACCCATTCAGCATCTGTATATTCTTTTAGAGTGAAATCATCATCCTTCTTATACCATTATCCATAAGCTGGAGTCTCTTTCAAATATTTGAAAATCCTTTTTACTACTTGATCATGAATTTGATTAGGGTTATCTTGATATCTAGCAACCAAACAGACAACCTGCATAATGTCCAGTCCTGAAGCAGTCAAATACAACAATCCCCCAATCATGGACCTATAATTTTTCTAATCAACGTATAGAGATCCATCAACCTTGCTTAACTTGCAACCAATAACCATAGGGGTTGCAATTGGTTAAGAATTCTCCATCTTAAACTTCTTCAACATATCCTTGATAAACTTGATCTAACAAATAAAAATTGCTTTCACTAATTGAGTAACTTGAAGACCAAGTAAAAATGACATCTCACCTATCATAAACATCTAAAATTCCTTCTACATTAATTCTACAAACTTCTTACATACATCATCATCTTCTCCAAATACGATATCATCAACATAAACAACAATAATCAACAATTTATCACCTTCAATTTTTAAATAAAGATTGGTATCAGGAGTACCTTTTCTAAAATTTTGTTGCAACAAATACTATCCAAACTTACATATCAAGCTCTAGGAGATTGCTTCAGTCCATAAAGTACCTTATTCAATCTTCAAACCATATCCAAATCTTCTAACAACTAGAATCCATTTGTTTGTTCAATGTATACTTCTTCAAGTTCTTCATTCAAGAATGTTTTTTATTAAGGAAAAAGAAGGTTTTGAAGGGGCCTCGAAACCCTTTACAAATAGAACTTAAACAACAAAGCTACAAGAAACAGAAAAGAACAAAAACCACAAAAAACCAGCGGAAACCAAAGAAAACCCAAGAAAGCCCCAAAAAGCCAGCAGGCCTTCCAACAATCAGATTTTTTCCAGGGCTTTAGCCAGGGTGTTGCTGATATCATACAACTCTTTGATGTTGTCTTTGACGTTGGGGGGATCCTTTGTTGATGCAGCCACAACTTTCTTGATACTGGCCCTGGTTCTCTTCGCAGTACCGCCCACCAGATTAGCATCACCACTTCCAGTCTGGATGGTCTCTTCTTCTAGGTCAAGATCCATGACCGGTTTAGGAGTGCAGGTATGATCAATGACCTTGGTGATGCCCTCCAGGTTTTTAATGATAGTAGAGAGGATACTTGGGATAAATCCCATCAGATTTTTCATCGCTTCATTTCCCTCTTCCAGTGATTTTACCTTATTCTCCATTTCCTGCTTCCAATTAATCTGCTCTATGTTTTCATCCTCCCTCTTTTCATATATTTTAATCCCTTTCTTATCTAGGTTTTTCAGGGTCTCGTAGGTCCATCTATCAAAATCCATTCTGGCCTCAGAGAGCTTCTTGAGGTTATCCAGGATAAGCCCTTTACTAGCACTTTCCTTGTCCCCACTATCCCTATCCTCAGTCAGGTCCTTCTCAGAGTCTTTGTTCATTTCCTTCTCAGAATTCCCTCTGGTTTCCTCGTTATCCTTGGGTTCCGCTTCTTCCATCATATGGCTATTGTCCTTACCAGGGTGATCGCTGAGGGTAGGGCTTTCTTGACTAGGCTCATTATTGCCGCTTTCTTCCTCATTACCCAGCTCCTCGTCTTTCTAGATATCTTCACCGTTGGAGTCGTCTGTCTCCATTCCACTGCTTTCCTTGACAATGTCCTATGTTTCCAACCCAGGGACGCTTTTCCTTTTTTTGCTGGAGGACGCCTTCTCCTTGCTAGTTTCCCCCTCTTAAATCTTTCTCTTGCCCAAAGAGGCAAAAATCCTCTTATTCTCCAGTAGGGTGAGGGTTTTGCAATGCTCATAGATGAGTAGCAGAAGCCCGCAGTGGAGAATCAAGCTGGAAGGGTTAGTCCTGTGTTTGTTGAGGGACCTAGAGAGGGACCAAAAGAGGTAGTATGGCAGGGACACCTTTTTGTTGTGTCTGAAATGGTTTAAGAGCACGAAGTGGTAGGTGTGGGCCTTGGAAAAATGGCCTTCAATCATGATGTACTCCATAATTGCGTTCAGAACCTAGCCCCACAACTTCTTGATGTTTGTAGCTTCGTAGTAGCCCCCAGTAGCCTTGCCAATTTTAGCTCTCTTTTTCTCTTTTCGCGGGAACAGGTTAACTGCGTTGTTGGAGACCTTAAGGTCTTGAAAGAAATTAAGCCCAGAGTATGGCATTTCGGTCATAGTGGAAATGAGCCCAGCGTCCAACTTAAACTTAACTCCATAAAGCTTAAAAGAGCCATTAGACCAGTTTTCAGAAATCTTGGAAACAGCTAAGTTAACCCTACCTTTGTCATAGTCCTCAAGTTTCTCCATGAAGCTGGTAAGAGAGCCCTTCTCCAATTTCGCCCAGACTTTAGGCATCACTTTCCAAGTCGACGTATTGCTTGGTTCTTCCCGCCTTAGGTCTCCTCCCATCTTCGGATATGGGTTGTTTGCTCTGTTTCTCTGCAAGTTATCACCTTCTTTTTTGATGTTGCTCAAGTTTTCAAACTGGGTAACCCACAAACTGTGCGACACTTTATTAGAGATAATGGAGGATCTATCACGGCACCAGGTAATGATGGCCTTTCCAACAAGGCATAAATGATGCTTTTTACTTATCATGATTAAATTGTCCTTCTCTCCCCATATAACGGTCCTTTCTAATGAACTCTTTGATATTTAAATTGAGATCCTCCTCGTGCCAAATCATTTGGGAGTCAGAGTTAACTCCATTATTCACTAAGCAATCTACCACGTTGTTTTTCTCTCTGAAGGCATGTTGAATAATGATTTCTTTGAAACTGGCAATGATCTCCCTAGCCTTCATGATGATATTTTCAATAGACCAGTAAGGCTCCGATTCCCCCTTTAGGCACTTTATGATATTGAGTGAATCTCCCTCAAGCCATATTTTATCATAATTTAGACTTTTGGCAATAATTAAGGTATTCAAGGCTGCAGAGGCTTCAACAAAATGGCTAGTTTGATTCCCCAGAGGACCAACCACTGCCTTAAGACAACTTCCAGCAAAATTCCTGACAATGGCCTCATATCCAGCTTTACCCGAGTTCCCTTTAGAGGCCCCATCAAAGCTGGCCTTGATCCATCCCTGCGGTGGGAAACACCAGACTAGACCTTCTCTTCCAGTCTCCTTGCTAGTGGTAGTGGTAGAAAGGTTCTACCTGTCTTTAAAATCATCTTTAGCAGTAGGTCCCTGACCAGTGCAGTAGAGGCTTTCAAAGATACTCCTAAAGATTTTATCTGCAACCACTTCAGGAAAAGCCCTTTTATCCCTAAAGATCCTGTTGTTGCGCTCTTTCCAGATATTCCAGATAACAATCGACAGAGTAAGTTTCCAGGTCTCCATAATTTTAGGATTAGAATTAGGGCAATGCCATTGAAGCCAGGTGTCACCAAGAGAGTTCGGGAAGACCCAACTCAGGTTCTATTTGGAAAGGATGATATTCTAGATATCCAAGCTAAAAGTACATTGATTCAAAATATGGCAAGCTGTCTCTTCTTCCCTGCAGCAAAGAGAACACCTGTTAGGAAAAATAATACCTCTTTTGTGAAGATTGTCAAGGGTTAATACCTTATTTTGGATGAAAATCCAGAAGAAGATATTGACCTTAGGAACTAACTTCTTGTTCCAAACTTTAGCCCAGATGGGAATTTCTTCCACCGAGGCACTGTGAATAGCCACTAGAGAGGAAACAGAGTATTTCCAATCCAGAGTTTCCCTCCATATCAATCTGTCATCTTTGTTGTCTTTACAGATTTTGGCAGAGAGAGCTATTTGAAGGACCCGGACATTGCTGGCTAAAGTCAATCCTTTTCCCATTTCTCCAGTAATCTCTTACCATTTCTCCATACATGCTTTTGAATCGGTCTTTCCAATCTTTAATGATTGGGATTTCCTCCAGAGGTTTATCCAGGATCCATTTATCTTCCCAAAATCTTATTCTCCTCCCATCTCCAAGGTTCCAAGTTCTACCAGCAACAGCCCAGCTTTTAACTGATTGCACAACATTCCATATGGCAGATCCTTCAACATTAAAAGAGTTGTCAAAGAATTCTTCCTCAGAAGGTTGCATATAGAGAGATTTGTTTTTCCAGATAGAGTTCCATTCTCTTTCTTCCCCTTTGAATCTCCATATTTGTTTGGCTAGTAAAGCTTTATTCATAGAACCAATGTTCCTTAAGCCCAGCCCACCAGAGGCCTTAGGGGAGAAAATTTTGTTCCAAGCAATAAGGGGAATTTTGTTTTTAGCTTCCACTCCCGACCAAAGGAACTTTTTTTGGATTTTTTCAATGGCTTCCGCAAACTTTGAGGGGATTTTGAACAAGCTAAGAGCATACACAGGAAGATTTTGGATAGTGGCTTTGAGCAAAGTGATTTTTCCTACTTGACTTAGGACAGCCCCTTTCTAGCCAGCAAGTTTCAAGTTGATTCTATCAATTAGCCTGTTCCAGAAGGAATCCTTAGGCTTGAGACACAGAGGGAGCCCCAAATAGGTAGAGGGAAACTCAGAGATGTTGCAGCCCAGAATCCTACCAATCCTTATTTGCCTTTGAGCCGGGGTATTGATGAAAAACAAAGAGCTTTTATCCTAGTTGATTTTTTGGCCAGAGGTAGATTCATAGGTGTTCAGAATAATCTTCATATTTTTAGCTTCCATGATGGTGGCTTCCCCCATGGTGATAGAGTCATCAACGAATTATTCATGAGAACAGACAACATTGGAAGAAGAGGGTTTCAGGCCCTTAAGATTGCCATCTTCCACATTTTTAAGGATGAACCTTCCTAGGCATTCAACAAGAATAGTGAACAGGATAGGGGATATAGAGTCCCCCTATTTGAGACCTCTAGAGCTTTTGAAGAAACTGGACGAGGAGCCATTGACAATAACAGCAGAGGAGGAAATTTCCATAAGTTGAGAGCAAAGCTAAATAACTTTGTCACCAAAACCAAACACTTTCATGATCCTAAGGAGAAACTGCCAGTTCACTCTATCAAAAGCTTTAGCCATGTCTAACTTTAAGAAGAATCCCCAGTTATTCGCCACTTTCAGGGAGTGGATGTTTTCATGAACAGAAATGATGGAGTCCAAAATCTATCTTCCAGGGACAAAGCCATTCTGCTAGATAGATATAATCCTTGGAAGAATTTCTAGTAACCTAGAAGTCAGAACCTTAGATAAGATCTTGTAGACAAAGTTACACAAGTTGATGGGTCTAAACTTGTTAAGAGAATCAGCTCCAGGGATCTTTGGGATTAGGACAATGAAGGTAGCGTTCAGTTCCTTTAGGAGTCTTCTAGAGCCAAAGAATTCCTTAACACCATTGCATATGTCAACCTCCACTATGTGCCAAAAATTTTGGAAGAAAAACATGGGGAAGTCATCCGGACCACGGGATTTATCACCTTGAAAGGAGAACACCACCATTCTAATTTCTAGATTAGAGGGGATGCAAGATAAAAGGTGGTTGTTAGCTTCCGACATGATAGAAGGGATAGCTTGTAAAAGGGTGTTTTGCTTGCTGAAATCCAGGATATCTGCATCACCCAGCAGGGTACTGAAATGCTCGAGAGCTTCCTTCCTTATGTCAAAATCCTCTGTTAAGATGCTTTTATTGCAATTTAGATTGGATATTATGTTGGCTTCCCTATGCTTAAGAGCAGTTAAGTGAAAGAAACGAGTATTTTTATCGCCTTCCTTCAGAAACAAAGCTCTGGATCTTTGTCTCTAGAAAGTCTCTTCATTAGAAATGATGGAATGGTATTTAGATAAAAGATCATTTTCAGCCATCCTAAGATCTTCGGTCAACCCTACCTCTTGGATTCTATCCTAAACATACTTTATTTCAGTTTTGACTTGAATTTTGTTCTTGAATATGTCCCCAAAAAACTCTTTGTTCTAGGATTTAATTTTGGCTTTTATGATATTGAGCTTTTTGGCGATTCTAAAAAGAGCCTTGCCTTCCACTTTAGAGTTCCACCATTCAGCTATGCAAGTTTCTAGAGAAGGATGGGAGAGCCAAGCTTTTTCAAATCTGAAAGGGAAGTTTCTCTTTGCCGAAAAAGAGTTGGCAGTAAAGGAGATGGGGTAATGGTCAGAACCAATTTTGATAATAGAGGCAAGGGAACAATTATACTTAGAAAGCCAGTCAAGAGATATTAAAGATCTATCAAGCTTGACTTGAATTAGATCCGCTCCGGTTCTTCTATTGGTCCAGGTGAAATTGATGCCCTGGAGATCCACATCAATGAGAGCTTGGTCATTAATGAAGTCCATGAGCTCTTGTTTCCCATCAATTTGTAAGGGGATACCTCCCATCTTCTCTTCGTCTTTGAGTGGGGTATTGAAGTCTCCCATAATAATCGAGCTTTGATTAACAAACTGTAGTCTGTCAGCTGCAAGGCTTTTCCAATATTTAGCTCTCCCAGATTTGGTATTAGGCACATAGACATTAGATAACACCCAGACAAAGTTGTCCTTAATATGCTCAAGCTGAACATAGATCCTATTAGTAGCATTGATGATTTCCTTTCCAGTAATGGTTTTTTGGTTCCAAAAAATCGCAGTTCCTCCAGAAGCTCCCTCCAAGTTTGATCCTATGACTCCATTTTCTTTGAAAATTCTAATCTTTTCAACTTTTTCTTTAGACATCTTGGTTTCCTAAACAAGGACTTCATCCGGTTTATGATCTCTGATGATGTTCCGTAATACATCCTGCTTATGAGGGGTGTTTATCCCTCTAATATTCCAGGATATTATCTTCATACTTTAACTGGGGATAGGGCTAACTCAATGGAACATTGTGTTCCATCAGCACGGTTCTTCCAACTTTCTTGTTCCCTTTGATGTTTTAGGGATGGCCTACCCTGCTTTTTGTTCTGACTTCCAACATTTGCCTTTTTCTTAATCTTTCTTCTAGTTGAGATTCCTCCATTGAATTCCTCCTTGTTCGATTTTCCTTCTCTCAATCTGAATATGTAGAGATTCACATCCAACAAATCCACACTGTGAGAAGGGGTTTTTGAGAGGTTGGGTTTTGGGCTTCCATTGGTTAAAAGTAGTAAAGGCTCAGAATCAAATGGGACTTGAGCTTCATAAAAATTTTCCTCAGCCGGTTTTGATAGAGATAGGGCTGGAATGGTCTCTTCCTTCTCCTGACTCACTGATCCAGCCTCCTGGTCCGGAGTGGATTCTTCCTTTTCTTGACTAACAGATCCAGTCTCCTGGTCCTCTAGGTTTTTTTTATTGTTCAACTCAGTGCCTTGCTCTGCTTCTTTAGTTCTCTTTGGTTGGTCATTGGAGCAAACACAATCTTGTTGGTCGTTGCTACTACTCCCATTCCTCTTGGCTTCATTCAAAAGTTCTGTCATATCCTTATTTTGGTTACTCTCAGATGTTGATGAGTCTCCTTTTTTATTTATCATTTGCTAGGTCTTTTTGTTCTTGTTGTTGCTATCAATCTTGTTTTCCTTGTTCTTCTTGAGTGAGCAAGATTTAGCCCAATGCCCTGATTTTTTGCAGTGGAAACAAGCAAACGGTAGAGATTCATATTCAATAGCTTGGGACCATTTTCCAAGTTTAGAAATGATGTCTATGGATTGAGGTATATCTGTCATTTGATTAACATTTATGCAGATGCGAGTAAAGACTAACCTTGATTTAGCCACCGTCATCAGGTCGATGGACAAGAGTTCTCCGAAGGATTTCGCAATACCCTTGAAGACTTCCTCATTCCAGTGTTCTAATGGAAGACCCGAGAGACGCATGCAAACTAGCACAGAAACAAAGAAGGACTCATCGAGGACGAGATTCGGGGCCCATTTCTGAAGAGTCAGGGATGACTTGCCAAACATCCAAGGGCCTTCGTAGAGAGCTTTATTAATGTCTTCTTCAAAATTGAAAGTGAAGGTAAAAAACCCTCTGGGTAGCGCTGCCACTTCCACTTGTCCTTTCACAAGCCATTTTCTCCTTATGAAATTCCTAACATCATCAATGTTAGGCCTAAAGCCAGAGAATCATCCTACTAATGTCAAAGAAAGGCCAGAAACAGTCATGTCAACCACTTTGTCTAGAACAGAAATAGCAAACTGTCCAGAGGCAGGGTCTGAAATGTTTGTTACTTCCGGGAGCCCAGATTTAACTAGCGGTTTCACTCCGAAGAGCGAAGACCCTTTTTTTCTTTTACCTCTGTCGAATGGGTCCTTGGGGTTTGAATCTTTGTCCTCTCCTAGTTTTTCTTTTTCCTTGTCCTCTTCTGACCCTTGAGGCACCTTACCCCCTGCCTGATCACCAGTTCCGATCCCAGAAAAACTGCAATATCCAGGAGATCCGCTATTCCCAGGGATTTCGCCATTTCCCAATTTGAAATTTGGGATTCCCGCTCCTTTTCGCTCCGCCGCTCCTTTTCGCTCTACACTCGCCATGTTTGGGTAATCTCCATTCAAGAATGTTGACTTGATATCCATCTGATAAATTTTGACTTGACATCCATTCAAGAATGTTTGGGTAATCTCCATTCAAGAATGTTGACTTGACATCCATCTGATATATTTTATAGTTCTTGTAAGCAAAAAATGCAAGAAACATCCTTATAGCCTCCATTCTTTCAAATGGAGCAAAAATCTCTTCAAAATATATACCTTTAACTTGTGAATAACCCTTACACACCAATCTTTCTCGTTCCTTGTAAATTTTCCGTCTTCATTCAACTTGTTCTAGAACACCCACTTGGTTCATATCATACTCTTATTCACCAGTCTTATAAGTACCATTTCCCATGTCTAATTCTTCTCTATCTAAATTATCTCCTCTCCCATTGCCTTAATGCAAATTTCATCCTTGCTAGCTTCCGCATAGGTCTTTGGTTCCACTTGAGATACGAAACAATAGTTTGCTTGTTCACTGGTTTCTGCAAGTCTTCTTTTTTGACCAAATTCCTTTATTTTTGTCTGTAATAATTTGTTCCTCTGAATGATCCTTTCTCACATAATTTTTTGGTATCTTAGGAGTATGTTTAGGTTCCTTTTCTTTTGCACTTGTCTATTATTTCTCTTTCAGAGCAGCCTTCTCTCCTGCAAAATTAGAACAACTTCTATCCTAGACTCATATTTAGGTATAGTCTCCATCTGATACCATTCTTGACTAACTCTAACATTTTCACTCTCCATAATCTTGTTTAGCCTCTTATTGTAACACCAATATGCCTTACTTCTTGTATAATATCCCAAAAAAATTCCTTCATCTGATCTTGCATCAAATTTCCCTAAATATTCTTCATCTCTCCTTATGTAGCCTTGCTTCCATAAAAAAAAATTTTAAATGATGAATATCCAGGACAACTGAGAGGGGGGTTGAATCAGTTGTACCAATTAAAATCTTTTATTGAATCCATAGAAACAAATTCAGTAAACAAAATTTTGATAACTTAACCATAAATAGATATAAGTATTAAAGAGCACACACACACACACAAGAACACCAAATATACGTGGAAAACCCAAGAAGGAAAAAACAATGAGAATGCTAATTCTCAATTATGAAATACCTATTAGGGTGACATCGGTTAAGGTGGTTTTTACAAAGGGTGGCTCACTACCAGAATGCTCATTGCACATGGGCTCACTGCCCGACTACAACCTCCAAAAAAAGAGGGGTTCACTGCCTAAAAGAAGAAGAAAGAAAATGAGAGAATCCACCATAGAAACACAACTGCCACAATGTTGCAATGCCGGAAGAAACCTTTGGCTGACTACCTTCAGTACCAAACAACAAAAACACACAATCTCAATTCTCTATCCCAACTCTTCACAACTTCGCACACATTCACAAAAAATATATCTTCCTTTTCAATCCACTAACTTCCATTACATTTTCACATTACAATCATCTGGTAATTTATATTGATCCCTTGAATTAAGAATCTCTCCAAGTCAACCAAAGAATAATTTACCAAAACACAATTTGAAATAGGTCTACACTAAACATTCTCATGGTGGAAAGGAATGAGAAGTGGACCACACTACAAAGCATAACATCGATCAAATCAACATGTTATTCATACACCACAAATGTCAGAGTAAAAATAAAATTATTCAAGGTCAACTGGATCCAGAATGAACATATCAGTAACCATGACTCTGGAGCTCATTCCCACATGCTAAACAGAAATCAAAGATAAATACATGAATAACATAAATCCAAAATTTCATCAACATGACTAGAAATGTAGAGAAATGTAGAGCTCTACAAACTCTACTAGAAAACATCATCATCACTACATAGACCTCTGGAGCACAACTTTTGAACCACCAAAAACACAATAATAACATCTCAAGGAAATATCCAATGACATACCATCACATCCTAAACACATCTAAAATATATAAAAAATGTGGAACAAAAACCAACCACTGAATCACAGAATTAATATGTTGACATCAATGACAACCATACTGATATACAATCAACTTCACATTTGCAACAATCTCCCCCTTTGTCATTGATGGAAGCATTCATCAATGACAAACTCAAATCTCATATTCTAAATCTCTCCACCTTAAAAAAATGACTATATTTCTCCCCCTTTGACATCAAAGAAAAAGGTAAACAACAACTTAGCTCAGCTCCCCCTAAGAGGAAGCCTCAAAACATTAGTCTAGACTAAAATATGCTTGAGGTTCCTTGGACTAATGCACTAGTTCAAACTAGGAAGGGGTAAAACCCCCAACTTCTATCGAAGATACTCAAAGATATCTTTGCATAAAGCCTTTGTAAAGATGTCTACAACTTTCTCTTTTGTAGGAACGTATTTCAGTTTTAATTCTTTGTCCAACACCTTCTCCCTTATGAAATGATAGCAAATAGAATTACACTTTGTTCTAGAATGCAGTACTAGATTCTTAGAGATATTTATTGCACTTGTGTTATCACACATGATTGAGATAATTTTATCAAACATTACACCAATATCTTTCAATGTATGTTTCATCCAAAGTATCTAAGTGCAACATGATGTGGCTACAATGTACTCAGTTTTTGTAGTTGATAAAGACACAGAATCCGACTTTTTACTTAACCATGTAACTAACGAGAAGCCAAGGAAAATTGCTCCACTACTATTACTCTTTTTGTCATCAACACTTCCTGGACATTCTGCATCAGTATAAGATTTTAGAGTAAAATCTAATTCTTTGGGATGCCATAGTCTGAAATCTTATGTACCTTTCAAATATCTGAACCATTGATTTTCATTTCATAATTTTATTTGTATCTTGCCCTTTCCAACAATTTCGCTTGTTTCATCATCACTAAAATAATATACCAACAAAACCCCCTATTTGTAAGGCAATCTATAAGCTAGGTGTCCAAGATGATATAATTTACTCTCCTTTCACCTCCTTAGGATGAAGAAGACTTCTCAAGACATCTATAAGTTGGGTGTCCAAGCTAATAGCAGTTGTAGCACTTCATTGTGGCAAAATAGGACCCTCTTCCTGATCCACTAGACCTTCCTCTATTAGAGTTGCTAGATCCCCTTCCTCTATAGCTACTCTTGCTATTGGAATCCCCACTTTTTTCTACCAACTTGGATTCCTCTTGGGATATTTGGTCTACACCTCTACCACCATAGCTACCTCTATGACCTCTGCCATCTCTTCCTCTACCTCTGCCTCTGTTGCTTTGTTCTTGTTTCTTCTTGCTCTTTTCCTCCACCTTCAATGCCAATTGAAAGAACTTATGCATGGTGTTAGGACATAACAAACTTAACTCCTCTTGAATATTCCATCTCAAGCCATTCAAGTATCTGGCTACCTTGATGCTCTCATCCTCTACCACCTTGGATCTCAGACACAACTTCTGAAATTCCTCAGTGTAGTTGCTCACATCCAAGTCTCTTTGTCTCAAATTTTTTATCCTTTTGTGCAGTTGGATCTCATAATCTTCAGGGATATAGGCTTCCCTCACCTTGGTTACCATTCCTTTCCAATTGGCTATTTGGTTCTTACCCTCTTTTTGCCTTTCTTCTTGGATAAACTTCCACTAACTCAAGGTTACTCCTCTCAATCTAGACTTGGCTACCTTCAGCTTTTGGGCTTCACTAATTCCATCACACTCAAAGTGGTTCTCCAATCCTTCAATCCATTCCATAACTATTTTAGGCTCCATTTTCCCATAAAAAACTGGCACTCCTTCCAAGGATTTTCCCCCTAAGGCTTTAATTGCTTTAAAGAAAGGTTCTTCATGTAGAACAGGGTCTAGTTTAGGTACCCTATCCTCTTTTACTGATTCTTTACCCTTCCCTTCATTGACCTTAATTGTTACTTTCTTAGTTTTATCCTCAACTACATATAGTTTGCTCTCTAATTGTAGCAATCTTTCTCTCAGGAGACTATTCTCTTCCTCCTGATCTTCGACCTTCATGGCTAACTCTGCATTGGTCACCATTCTGAGACTATTTTCTCCTATGGATTCAATATCTGTCATCAACAAGTTTCTTTCCAAGTCTTAACTTGCTCTAATACCACTTTGATAGGGAGAGTCCTAATTTACCATCAACTAGAGTTCTTTGATGGTGTAATCCTATCCTCTATTAGGGCCCATAGTCTTCCCCTATGTACTCCCCTACCAGTAGTTTGCTTGTTTCACTTTCCTCAAGCTCACAAGGTAAGCTTGCTTATTATGTCCTTGCAGGGGTTTAGGACAATCAACACTTGTTCTCTTTCTTTGCAAAACCACCCTTCATGTTTGGTTTGGAAAACTCTCTCCTTTTAGTTACAAAATGACTAAGTTTTAGGGCTTATAGCCTTCTGGATCTTCTTCTAGTTCTCAATGGATTCCTCCCCTACAAGTTAACTCCTTCAAAATACTGACACCTAGTTGGACTGTCACCAAGCTCGCCTAGGGCTAGTTTGCAGGAATAGCTAATGCCATCTCCTTGACTTCCACAAATCAAAAACTATTGTACATGATTGGCTCTACTTGACCACCTCCAATGGTCATGTGGAGTTTCAAGCTAGAGCCATGTTGTTATTTACAAACAAAGAACCAAAACTGGAAAAGGAAAACTTATTTACAGACTCTGAGCTTATTCCCGGGTTCAACCCAGTAACTCACTCAACAAAGAAATAAAGTGTTTACATTGACTGCATACTTAAAGATTCTATAACATTATTGCAATTCACAAACAGAAATCAGACACTGAATGGAAACTAGAAAATAGACTTCTCTTTATTATTCAGGAAAACAAATGTGTTCTCCGTGGCAATCAACAATCCACATCAAAAACAACAACAACCCTTTTACAAATTCCCATTGGGTCTTTTATACATTCCCCACTCTATCATGAACTCCTCCTATTGGACAAGATTGATCTTGTTACCAACAGTTTCCAGTGGCAACTATCAGGCAGGTTCTATCGGAGCATCGAGGTAACATCCAAAAAAGCTTACTGATGTCCGATGACAACCTCCAACTCTTCGCACTTCCTATCAGGTCTTTGGCATAACATTAGAATGGCTATCGATGATCGACGTCTTCACACTTCCAATTCGCACTTTCCATCAAGTCTCACTTGTGATTTGTCATCGGGTCATCGGTGTAACATTGAAGCATTCCATCTGATACCTGATGACTTCCTTCGGTCCGTCCACTTTTCTATCAGGTCCGCGGGATAGATTGAAACCACTCTCCCCGATAGTTGATAACAATACTCCATGGACATGTTTTCTCATTGGGTCGTCAGGGTAGCTTGAAACCACTTCCGCCGATACCTGATGGCTCCACTCCAAGCCAATGCTAACTCATCGAGTCATCGGGGTATCTTGAACCGGCTGATACCTGATGGCTCCACTCCAAGCCAATGCTAACTCATTGGAATAGGTTATCCCTATGCACTTATGAGATGCCATTTCAAACTGAGAAAACACACATTTGAACCTAATCACACCAAAATTGTTGAAAACTTTGAAAATACAACCAAAACTGGGTGCTCCTACACCAATAAAGGTTTGAAAACTATTCTTGCCCCTCAATGTAGAGACAAGAATAATTAGGCTATTGCATTGCTGCCCAAGTATGACTACACATGAAATTGTACCACCATGAATGACGGTGAGCCCCCAAGTGGTAAGTTATGAGTTTCAATAGTGAGGAGAAAATTATGGAAAAAGATCAATATCAAATGTTAGAAGAACAAGACCACTATGAACAAGTTCACTAACACATTTCTTAAATTCTCTATAGTTGGCAATAGTATGACCACACATACGGTGATAAGCACAAAAGAAAAAATCCATGTGATCACCTTTTCAAGTTTCATAATTCTTCAAAGGTGGAAGAATGATCAATTGGTGTCTTAATAGGTTTAGCATGATTTGGTCTTATTTAGATAAAGGAAAGTGTTTAAGCACTATGTAGATATTCATGTGGAGGAAAGTATTTGTGTACGTTTCAAGGTAATAAGAATAAAGTGGAGGCAAAGGAAAAGTAAGGAATCCTACACCCTCTTTATAGTAATGAGGCATAGGATCTACAAGGACTTTGATTCCTTGTCCATTATATCCTTATTTAGAAAGCACATTAAAACTAACATTGTAATGTGTATGCAACTCTAATGGGAAGGACTTTCATCATAAACCTCATTAAAATTGGTAGTGTAAGCATATTTTAAAGCACCAAAAGGATGAAGATATGAATAAGTATTGATCTGTGTAGAAGGATACATATCTTTATTGGTATTATTCATGTCCATTTGGGATGTAAAGGAGTCCCATTTCATTAGGTTGTTCTTATATATTTCATCATTATCTCCATCTTCATCTTTTCTCAATATCATGTATTGGAAGAAATGTCATCAAGGAAATGAGTAACAATATGTTCCATTGAATTTTCTTGATAGACAAATGAATCTCTAGGAGAGGAATGGGCCTCTCTGTCCATCAATGTGTCAAGATTTGTGCTATTAAGATCTAATTCATGTTCCTCTTGCACTAATGTGTTCTCATGGGGAAAGTTATTTTCTGGATAAGAGACATCATTCTTCAATGCTTCATCTCTAAAAGAGAGATCATTGAAGGAAGTTGTAAGGTGGTCAAATAGGGCTTCACTAGTTTAGATATGTAGACAAGGAATAAACATATTTCATGTTGTTCTTACACTTAAAGGGAGATGAAAGTCAAAAGATTGACCCCCAAGGGATGAATGTTGATTTCCTTCAGGTGGATCCCTTTGTCGGATTGAATTGGCTACCAAAAATATGAAAATGAATGTTATATATAGGGTGAAAGACATAAAATTGACATAAATGAACATGAATAGACAGTTGTAGATTAGATATGAAAAGGTAATCACAAAGTAGAGATGAGGAAGATGAATGGAACCTATGAATGGAATTCGTACCTAAAAAATTGGGACATGGTAGCTCTGAGTGAATTTGTCCCCCGAATGTTGGATGTGGATGAATCTTATTGATCTAGAACCAAAATGCTACTCAGAATCCATCTTGAAAGTTTTGTAGGAAATTTGTCAAACAATATAGTGTTGACCAAATCTATCCGCTTTTTGCTCCTACAAAAGCTAGATTTGATTGTCATTGTCTATAATACCTGATACCAAATTTATAGCTCATGAATCCGTCAACTTAGATATAGTATAGATAATTATAGGTTGATGATGCAATGCTCTTTAAATGTGATCACAAGTATTGATGCAATGACATGACAAGACGAGATGTGAATTACCTAATCAAACACATATGCTTGTATGAATATTGATGTAATTTGTTTCTCCATGGCATGTAGATCTTGGAGAATATGGTAGGATAAATTATCGCCTTGATGCTCAATGAATGATTCATGTAGATCCTTATGATGAATTATGGATGATGGTAGATGGATGTCAAATTGAATTAGAAGAACGCTCTTATATAGGGTTATCAAGGTATTTCCCTGATTAGGCCAACCTCCAAAGGTCAAATTGAGACACCATGATTTGGAACCAATGGGCGGGAAACGGGAACCAACCCATTCAAAATTGGACCTAGTTTGAAAGGACAAGGGCTCTTCGGCCACCACTATCCTAGGAAAATGGCACCTCAAGTTCCATTGTCCACCCAAAACCAAGTGAACCACTATTGAAACAAATGAAATCAATTTCAAGGTGAAAGGTAAAAAATAGGCTTCAATGAGAGCTAAAATGGGTCACACTAAAGTATGGCATAAAAAAGTGGTGTAAATTTTATAGGGTTACAACTTGTGATGCTACAAAAGTGACAATGTTATCTTATTCTTACACAAAAATATCCTCATGAATAGGTGAAGCTTTGGGAGTGGTAAAAATGTTTGTCTTTCAAGGATTCAGCTTGATAAATGAGATCGTTGAATTGAATAGAAGGTGAGGTATCGCTAGGAAAAGTAGCAATGATATCATCCTCTTGCACCAAATTATCCTCATGAGGGAGGTACATTTTAGGAGTAGGATCAAAATCATTCCTCAAAGCTTTATCCCTAGGAGGAATATTTTTGAAAGAAGTTTCAATAGTCTCTTCTTGAACCAAAATCTCCTCATGGGTGGGACCAAAATGAATAGCTTGGATAAAACTTGAAATTGAACTATCAAAGGAAGATAATAACTCCATTTAGCAAATGCACTATGATTAAACAATATAATTTTTTATTATATATTAATCAATAATTATGTAACCAAAATAATGTTCAACCAATGTATGCAAAAATTAGATTTGAAACTTAAAAATCAAAAGTTATGAAAGTGTAAGAAGAATTGGGTTCACCAAAATGTAATGTGGTGGAATGAGATTCACTAGTCTAAACATGCAAACTAGGAATAAAACACATTCACATCAACATACATTAAAGAAATAACAATAGGCCAAACTAAAAATTCTTGAGAGAGTTTGGCGAGTGGATTGATTATTCTTGTGACATTTGATGTGATTGGATAAAATAGAATGAGAAAATGCAAGAACTAGATCTAAAGATACAAATTTAGCAATAATCAGCTTTAATGTCATAAATTGTCACCGCGCCAATTCACACCTCATGTTTGTGCCCCTACTTTAACGTCTCCTATTTAGGTTCGTTTTGTGTTTATTCTCCAATTCTTATGCTATGTACACCCACTAATTGATTTCCTGAAGGGGTTTCCTTCTCCTAGGGCTTAATGGTGGTCCCTTGCTAAGAAGTACCCAGGTGCTAGCAACGTGGTCCTAGGACTAGAGCGCCCTAGCCCTACTCCCTCTTAGTTGGGTCCTATTTTGAAATGGGGCAAGGGTCCTATCTCTCTGGAAAGAACTCAAGTTTGTTGCTCCACATGACCGTTGGAGGTCAACCTAATCGGTAAATGACCTAGACTCCCTATATAAATACATTTGATAAACCTAATTAAATCTAAGTCTCCATCTCTTAGAATCCTTGCATTCATGATGTGTCTATTATCAATCATTTTTCAAAGATTTGCAAGGCTGCATATTCTTCATTCAACCATTGTGCAGCAAAATTACATCATTCATATGAAAGCATGTGTGTGTGTGATTAGGGTCTTGTCATGTCCATTCTATTTCATACAACATATGTGATTGCATACAAGAAGAAAAGCATCATCATCAACAATTCCATTTCTAAGGTATATCTTTCCATTATTTCAATATTTGCACTTATTCATTCAAGGTTAATTCCTAAACCAGGGTTTAACTTAGGCAAACCCCTATTCCCAACCATTTTCTCTTCTCCACTGTGTGTAGGATCGGGTATAAAGTTGTAACTTTCAGGATCAGCATAATTCACAGAGATGAATGGGTTCCCTTTTGGACAACACAAAGTGCAATGGACCGAAGCGATATGCATTTTAGTCCCAACAATTGAAGTCAACCTTCTGGGAATAGATATGAACCTTCACGTCTTGCTCAGATCCAATTTTGTGGCTCCATTTGATGACTATAGCCACTGTTTATGCATTATTGCTTTAATTTCAACACATTTACTCTAATTTAAACATTTTCACAATTCAACTTAAAAAGAGGGAATCAAAATCCAACCAGTCAATCTAATCAAAATTATTAGCTCTATCCTTGTCGATTTGAGGCTAGATCTATTGGATTCACCCCTCTTTAATGTAATTGGTCCCTAAACAAAAATTAAGGATTGTACTACATCTATTGGGTGAAACCCTAATTTTTCACCCTTTACATTAGCATAAACAATAAGATACATAACAAATATGCAAGATTTGAGAACAAATCTAGAAACGGGAATTAGAAAGGAACCTATGTTTCTAATTCAAGCTTGAAAGTGACAGTCTATATCCACTAACCTTAAGGTATCGTAGGCAAATATTGTTAACAAATCTCGAATCAAGATGTTGCATAGATTATCTCCCTAAAATTCTGGTGAAAAGTGTTGAGCACTAATAACATTACAACTAACTAGGGTTTTCTACTTCAAAGTTTGGATCTTTTTGTCTCAATCTGTACTTCTTGAATCTGTAATCCTTCTCTGCCAGATCTGAATCTACACACAAAAAAGAGGGAAAATGGTGTTGGGTTGTAAAGGGGTTTGCCTCAATCAAACCCTAGGTTTGTGTTGGTTCTTTACTAGTTGAGTTCCCTAGAATCCTCTATTTAGACTAGTCCTTACTTGTGATAAAGGATTTATAGGTCGATGACTAACAAACAAGGTTAGACACTATTTAAACCTTAAGACCCAAACCTTCTCCACTTTTGGTTTTTCAAACCAAGGATGTTGATACTAATGTTAATACCTTTACAATTCAACTTTAGAACTTTGATATTGCATCCTTAAGCAGATATATTCTCATAATAAAATCAAAAGTTTGTATGGTGTTCTTTAAGTCTATATTATCTTGGATTTTTTCCTTTGTAATCAAAGAATAACCAACCTTAAACTAAACAAAATAAAATTAGATTAACTGAAAGGAAATAAATGTTTTGGGATTTTTGAATTTAAATGATGCCTTAAAAAACCCTAACCTCAAAAATTATTCAGACCAGTTCCTTATGAGGAAATAGAGTCCAATTAGAACATTATCATTTGCAACCTTTACACATATGTTTTCAATCTAAGGGTATATTAAACGTCTCGTTGCTACTTGAAATGTAATTATACTTAAAATTCTTATTATATCACATTTAATCCCTTGTATCTTGATCACAACCTTTTAACCATTTCGTTGAAATATAGCAGGAACCAAGACACACATTGCATTACAGAGATGAAACCATTAAGCCTTACTTAAGCATTCCAAAAGGATTCAACATAACAAAAGGATAAAATCACATCAAATAGACCCAAACTCCATTTCATTCTTTTATATGAAAATATGCTTTACAATATGCAGAGTGATATGTCTAGCTTTCCATTATCAATAGGTAATCAAAACACTACTTTGAGCTCTCCTAAAAATCAAAATTTTTGAAGACTAAGAAGAAGTAGAATGGCTATGAATTCCCTTTTATAGAAGCAAGGAATGGAACAAGCTTCAATACAATTGTACAAGTGTCAATTATTCATCTGATAATCATTAATGACCATCATCCTAAGAATTAGGAGGTCAAAAGATAGTGGAGGATCAACATAGAAAGTAGACAGAGAGAGAGAGGGGGAAGAATCTTCTTTTGGTTACAATTTGTTGACTAAAGTCCACCTTTGGAGCATAATATTAGCTAGTGCTTGTGGAGAATAAACATTAATGCCTTGATGATTCCAAGAATAATATGTTAACTCTTGTTACAAAAGTCAATCTTCTTCATACTTTTCATTCCATTGTGCAAATGTTGCATTATCAGGCTAGGGATGATTCAACATCACATTCAATTTCTCAAGGTAGACAAGTATTTTAAATCTAGCACTGACCTTAAACCATTTAATAACTCTCACATATGACCTCAAATTCATACAATTCATCTAGAAACTGATTCAACTTCTCTACATTCAGTTCTTTATCTTCGTAAACAATTGAAATCACCTTTGACAATAATGAACTAACTTTTAATTTCCACAAGTCCAATAATTTTAGACTCCCTTAATCATCCTTTATGTTTGGTAACACCCTACACTTCATCTGATCAATGATCTTCAATTTTTTCTCGAATTACATCTTTAGCCTCATTGTTGATGCTACAACTTCTTCAAGTACTTTTGTAATGTCCCCTTTTTATCACACGTTGTATGATGTTGTCGTTAGCCTATTTCTCCTTGGTCCCGTATGCTAACCAGGACATAAAAGGGACTTAGAGGCCTTTTGGCCTAGGAAGTTTCAGTAGCAGCCAAAAAATAAAATAAAAATAAAATAAAAAAGAATTTGAAGAAGATTGTTAGGAAAGATTTTGAATACATCAGTGGTAGCCAAAAAATAAAATAAAAAATACTTTGATATAGTGACGTTGCTACAGTACCGCCGCTACAGTGATTTTGCTACAATGTTGTTGCTACAGTGAATTTTCTATAGTGTCATTGCTACAATGTCACTGCTATAGTGATTTTGCAACAGTAACATTGCTACAGTGATTTGCAATCTTTAGAATGTCAGGGTGAATTTTGTGAGCAACCCAACCCAGAGTATTGTTGCATTTTCTGGGTATGTTGGATTTAGATAATAGGGGTTATTTTATGAACTGGGTTGTCAATATTTTATTGAAAAAATAAATATTTAAGCTTGCAGAAAAATATGGAATTTTCAGTAGTGTATTTGCTATGTAATGTTCAATTTTTCCTGAGTTTAAATTAATGCAAAATATCCTATTTTGCTACAATCTATTGCTATGAAAAAAAAAATTCTTCATCAAAACCATTTACAAAAACATGATTCAAACATTACAACAACACAAAAAAGGAGGTATAAGGGTGTATGTTACAACTTTGAAATTATTGAAAACTTTGTTTAACTTAGGTGGCTTATTTTCATCATGCTTTGAACTTTTGATCATGTCTACCAAAATTTGAGTCCTATTAAGCCACTTTTCCTTGATGAGATCCAATTGCACCATATCTTAATCATACTTTATCCTTGCATTAATTAGGTCACAATACCCATCGTAGGCATCATCGATCTTCAAATTGATCTTAGCTAACTTGTGACTAATCAAGCCAGTTATTGTCTCAACGGATGCTTGTTTCTTGTATGTCTTTTCCTTCTCCAACTCTTACTTTAACTCCCTTTATTTTGTCATCAAGGCCTCCTTATCTACAAACTCAAGCAATAGAGTTGTAGGAGTCTAAATAATTGGGACTGTCTTTCCCTCTAATATTTCTATTCTCCTCAAAAGCTTTTGGTTCTCAATGATCTGTTGCATATGCACTTGCTTCAAATTCTCATGGTTTGTATGCAACTTGTTAGCGACTAATTTGTTGGATAAAATAGTATTCACCATTAGATTTGTAGCCTCTGGAGTTGGAGTATTAGCTACTCTCTTCACTAGTGCACTCTCTTTAAATTGATCATAGCTTTGGAAATAATTAGGCTTGTCATTATTAGGTGACAAAGCCAAAATAGACCATAGCCTAAAACTGGGACTAAAAATAGAACTAGAGAGATCTTGTTCTACCTCCTCCTTTGAATAATATATTGTTTTTATTCCTTTCTAGTAGTGTGAAACATTAAGGTAGTGGCGATGCCCCAAACAGATAGTGGCAAAACACTTGCATCCTTCTATAATTGGTGAAAAATTAGGGTTCCACCATGGAAGGAAGAAGCCACTAATTTTTACTTAGGGACCAATCACATTAGAAAGAGGGTTAAACATAATGGATCTAGCCAAAAATCAACAAGGATAAGGGTTGATAATTCTATCGGATCACAATGTAAAAACACATGAACAATGAGCTACAGTCTCGGATCACAAACCTAGATCTAAGAAATGTAAATGTATTTGGATTTGTTCCTAGAAAGAGCTCCTAATTAGTCGAGACCGTGGCGATGGTCACCCTGGCCCTCCACACTTTTCATACTCTAATGGGGGATCTATTCGTTATTGTAAATAAAGTCAATTTTGAAGATCGTAGCTCCATACCTATTCTTACACATAGTAGAGTAGGGAAATAGGTTGGGAATAGGGGTTTTCCTTAGGTCAAACCCTAATTTTGGAATTAACCATGAAATAGAAATGAAATATGGTGGAATTGCAGTAATGGAAATGTTCTCCTTTTGAGGGAGATGTTGAATAATAACTAAAACAAAAATTCTATACCTCCTTGTAATTTTTTGTTTGTCTCTACACGAAATTAGGATTTCATGAAGTCTTCAACAACATAGAACATGAATGTTGAATCCAATGCTTGAATCTTGACTCTATCTCTACTCCAATGCTTGAAAGAAGACTGATTTGCTTGCTCACTTGAACTTGAATGCTTGATGTCAAATTGAATTGATGTATGTGTTGTTGGTATTATGGATATGTTGCATTGGTTTTGTCATTGATGTCAACACTTATCAACACTTATCCTTCTGGAGATCTTTGGTTATGTTCACCGGCAAGTTCAGTGACTTATGCACAGTCACCGGTATCTGGTTCACTGGCAGGTTATATTATTCACCGGCACTGAGGATGACTTGTTATTATCTGGAGACCACTTGGTTATGTCGAAGACATGGTTTGGACACTTGGTTTTAGAGATTTGGTTATTGGTCTAATCGGGTTGACATATTTGTTGTTACCGGCAAATTGGTCTACATTATGGATTGGCAAGCGTTATCTATTCCAGATCAGCATGGCACATTATGGAGATGGTTTAATCAATTAATATTGTTGTTGAGCTGACATGATGCATTGCATCTTGACTTACTTATAATAGAATTTATTATATTATTCTTAGTAAGCGGACCTACACATTCGGCCTTAGGTTTTGGTATATATGTAAGATCTCAATTGTGAGAATGATAGAGGATAGAGGAGGAGATAAGGTCTTATAAGGTTGTGATATTCGGTATATGCGAATATAAGCAGAGCTACACATGCAAACATCATTTGAAGATTCAAGGAAGGTTTGAAGGAGACAATCAAAGCTTAACTGGTACTAAATCCAACATTGGAGATGCTACTTTGAGCAGTACATTAGCATTAGATTTAATCATCCAATTGTAGTCAGTGTGACTCTCATTTTATGATTGAGTAGTGAGCTCTAGACAGCTAGCCTATCTGCATGTGCAGACCCCATTTGTATACACATACTATCTGCAGTAGTATCATTTGATTGTGGGTAAGGTTTCCCACCATGGTTTTTCCCCTTATAGGGTTTCCACGTACAAATCTCTATGTTATGTGTTGTGGATATTGTTTCTCTTTCTGTTTCATGCATTAAGTTTCACCGGTACTGTTATTAACTGTTAATCTGTTTAATGACATTAAGTTTGGTTTACCGGTATTAAGTATCAAGTTTGGTTAAAGTATATTTGGGTTGAAATTAATAGACAACCGATTCACCCCCCCCCCTCTCAGTTGCCTCTGGGTCCTAACAATTGGTATCAGAGCCTAGTTCTCTTTTTGCAGAAGTTTAACAACTTGAGGAGATTCTATGGCAACTAACTATTTCAAGAAAGACAGTCTGAAACTTGATGGAACTAACTATGGTATATGGAAGATCAGAATGGAGACTCATCTGAATTGCATTGGAAGAGACATATGGGATATTACACATAATGGTTATGTTGGTCCTACACTGAATCAACCTAATCCACCTACATTGGGTAAGGATCAAGAGAATGATTGCAAAGCAAGAGAAGCACTTTTGAGCGCCTTGTCAGATCAGAAAATCATGGGATTATCAGACTGATCTATTGCTAAAGCTATTTGGGATAAATTGGAAACATTCAATGAAGGAGATACCACTATCAAAATTGCAAAACTGGAATGCTTCCGAGTCAGGCATGAAAATTTGAAAATGGAAGAAGATGAAAGAATTTTTACTTTTATGGAAAGAGTTAATGAAATTGTTTTGGGGATATAATGTTGGGGACGCTCCTTAAGTGAAGATGAAATTTTTTCTAAAGTTTTAAGAGCATTGCCAATGGCATACAAAATGAAATTAATTGCTATTAATGAGTTAAGAACTATGCCTAATACATCAGTGTCTAGAGATACCTTGGTTGGAAAACTTTCAGCATTTGAGCTTGAGGAATTTGGTCTTGTTGCTACAATTAAGATAGATTTAGCTTTCAAAGAATCATCATCTACATCATCTTCATTAGCTAATAACTCTGATTGGAAAGCACTTTATACAAGAGAACTTGAAGACATCAGGAGGGAAAATGACAAACTTGAAGAGCTTGAAGCACTATTTGCAAGGAAAATGCCTAAAGGTCCTATCGGAAGTAAGTATGAAGGTAAAGCACCTTTTAAATGTTTTAACTATAATAAAATTGGTCATATGGCATCTAGATGTCTGGATAGACATGCAAGATTAAGAGAAGAAGCTAAAAGAACATACAAGCCTAACCCTGAATATTGGAGATACAGATTCAAGAAAAATAGAGACAAATCTTGTTACTATGTTAATGAAGGAGTTACTGATTCTGATGAAGAACTGGGAGACAATGGATGGGCTTTTGTTGCAATAATATAAGATCAACTCACACCTACTGTTCCACCGATAGAGCCAGCCCTAGCCACTAAAATTGAAGAAAAGGATGAATGGATTATAGATTCTGGATGTTCACATCATATGACTGGTGATAAAAGTAAATTCTTATCTTTTTCAGGAATACAATGGAGGTCTAGTAAGATTTGGAGATGACAAAGCTTGTTTGATCAGAGGAAAAGGAACTATATCTTTTGATGGTAAGCACAATACTGACAATGTTTATTATGTTGAAGGGTTGAAGCATAATCTTTTGAGTGTTTGTCAATTAGTTGAAAAAGGATTTCAGTTACAATTCAAGAATGGTAAATGCAAAATCATGAATAGAACTGGTTTTGAAATTGCAACCGGTAATCAAACTAGAGGTAATATCTTTCATTTGAATAACATTGAAAAGACATGCTTGATTGCACACATTGATGAAAGTTGGTTATGGCACAAAAGACTTTGTCATGTAAATTTTGATTACATTGTGAAGATTAGTTCATCTAAGGCAATAAGGGATTTACCTAAGATTGTAAAACCTCATAATCTGGTATGTAAGGAATGTCAAATGGGAAAGCAAGTCAGAACAACTTTTAAGAGTATTTCTGAGAAAACCAATGATGTTCTTGATTTAATTCATACTGGCTTATGTGGTCCGGCAAGAACAAGAAGTCTGCAAGGAGATAGATACTTTATGCTAATCATTGATGATTATTCTAGAATGTGTTGGGTTACTTTTCTCAAGGAGAAATCAGAAGCTTTTGGGAAATTCAAACTATTCAAGGCAATTGTAGAGAATGAAACCGGCAAGAAAATCAAATGTTTAAGATCAGATCAAGGAGGTGAATTTACATCTAAGGAGTTCAATACATTTTGTGAAGTGAATGGAATAAGAAGACAACTATCAACACCCCGAACACCTCAGCAAAATGGAGTTGTGGAAAGGAAGAATAGAACTATTCCGGATGTAGCTAGAAGCATGATATCATAAGCAAATCTACCTCATGTGTATTGAAGTGAAGTAGTGAATACAATGGTTTACACTTTCAACAGAGTTCACATCAAAGGTGAAACCGGTAAAACACCCTATGAACTATGGTTTGGTAATATTCCTACTCTTAAGTACTTCAGAATATTTGGAAGCAAATGTTCCATTAGGAGAGATGAGTATATTGGTAAATTTGATCCTAGAAATGATGAAGGAATATTTCTTGGGTATTCATCTAAAAGCAAAACATATAGATGTTTTAATAAGAGATTGCAGAAAATCATTGAGAGTGCAAATGTGAAGATTGATGAACATTTTAGAGGAAATTCAAGGTCTATGGTTTTTGAACCGACAATTGAGATAATCACAAATGAACCTATACTGAGTGCACCGGTACATAATGTTGATCCAGTCACACCAACATCATCAGAGAATTCAACAGTGACTGAAGAACAACAACAAGTGAACACACCCAGGTATGTAAGATTGAATCACTCTGAAAGTCAGATAATTGGGAATAAGTATCAAGGAGTTATGACAAGAGGAATACTAGAAAATGAAGAGGTATGTTTAATTTCTCAAATTGAACCAGCATCTATCATTGAGGCAAGTGAAGATAAACATTGGATTAAGGCTATGGAAGATGAATTGGAACAAATTGAAAAGAACAATACATGGACATTGGTTCCCCGGCCTAAAAATAAAAATGTAATTGGAACTAAATGGGTATTCAGAAATAAACTTAATGAAGATGGTAAGGTAATCAGAAACAAAGCAAGACTAGTGTGTAAGGGATATTCAGAGAAAGAGGGAATTGATTACAATGAAACCTTTGCACTAGTGGCTAGAATTGAGGCAGTCAGATTATTTCTTGCATTTGTAGCACACACAAACTATAAAGTATATCAAATGGATGTTAACTATGCATTTCTGAATGGTGATCTTGAAGAGGAAGTTTACATTGAACAACCTGATGGATTTTCATTGACAAATGATAAGGATATGGTTTGCAGGTTAAGGAAAGCTTTATATGGATTGAAGCAAGCTCCTAGAGCTTGGTATGCTAGATTGGACAAATATCTTATGAAACTTGGTTACACTAAAGGTAATGCTGATAGCAACTTATATTTCAAAGTGACTAATGAAGACATTTTGGTTATTGAATTTTTTGTTGATGACATCATTTTTGGAGGAGAAGATGGATTGTGTAAAGACTTTTCTAACAAGATGCAGGAAGAATTTGAAATGTCTATGATTGGGGAGATAAAATTATTTTTAGCATTGTAGATTTCTCAGACTGATAAAGGTATATTCTTATGTCAACCAAAGTATTTGAAGGAATTACTGAATAAATTTGGTATGGAAAACTCTAAACCGGTAAGTACTCCTATGGCTACAACTGATAAACTATCATTGAAAGATGATTCAGATCCTATTAATCTGACAAGATACAAATCTATGATTGGAGGTTTACTGTATTTGACACAAAAAAGACCTTATATAATGAATGCAGAGTGTATTGTTTCAAGATTTCAGAGTAAAACTAGAGAAAATCATGAATCAGTTGTAAAAAGGATTTTCCGGTATTTACAAGGCACAACAAATCTTGGTTTATGGTATCCTAAAGATGAAAATTTTGATTTATGTGCATACACTGATGCTAATTGGGCAGGAGATGTAGATGATGGAAAGAGAACCACCAGCAAGGCATTCTTTCTTGGTAGTAGATTGATTTCATGGTTGGGAAAGAAATAGAGTTCTACATCATTATCAACAGCAGAATCAGAATATGTTGTAGCAGCAACCAATTGTACTCAGGTATTATGGATTAAACAAATGTTGAAGGACATAAAGGTAAAATGCAAAGAACCTATAATCATCTATTTTGATAATTCAGCAGCAATTGATATATCTAAGAATCTGGTATTTCACTCTAAAACTAAACATGTTTCTATCAAATACAATTTTCTGAAAGAGAATGTAGAAGCAAAAGAAGTAAGATTGGTTTATGTGAATACTAAAGATCAAATTCCAGACATATTTACTAAGCCTTTGCCTAAGGAAACTTTTGAATATCTCTGAGACCAACTTGGGGTCATACCCTCACCGGTAGAGACTTAAATAGTTGATACTTGGCATCAAACTGACATAATTTACAAAGAAAACTTTTTTCGACTTTGATGGAGGAGAGCTACTTCTCAGGGGGAGTAGTTAGATAAGTTGGTATTTGTAATTGGTTCTATGAACTGGTTGTATCTGGCATTTGTTTTTCTTTGGCATTTGATGTCAAAGGGGGAGAGATATCTATGGAAAAACACATTATCCTTTGGGGAGATATTATTCATTGGGGGAGAGATTTTTACTCTCTGCATTTGTATTTTGATTTCTGGTATTGATCTATTCTGGAGATTGTTGGTTTTTGGTTTTTGGCATTTTTGGTTTGGCACTTAGATGGTTTTTCCATCTTGTGTTGCCATCAATGCCAAAGGGTGATATTTTTGGTATTATGGATATGTTGCATTGGTTTTGTCATTGATATCAACACTTATCCTTATGGAGATCTTTGGTTATGTTCACTGGCAAGTTCAGTGACTTATGCACAGTCACCGGTATTTGGTTCACCGGTAGGTTATATTGTTCACCGGCACTGAGGATGACTTGTTATCATCTAGAGACCACTTGGTTATGTCGAAGACATGGTTTGGACACTTGGTTTTGGAGATTTGGTTATTGTTCTAATCGGGTTGACATATTTGTTGTTACCAGAAAATTGGTCTAGGTTATGGACCGGCAAGCATTATCTATTCCAAATCAGCATAGCACGTTATGGAGATGGTTTAATCAATTAATATTGTTGTTGATCCGACATGATGCATCACATCTTGACTTACTTATAATAGATTTTATTATATTATTCTTAGTAAGACGACCTACACATTTGGTCTTAGGTTTTGGTATATATGTAAGATCTTAATGGTGAGATTGATAGAGGATAGAGGAGGAGATAAGGTCTTATAAGGTTGTGATATTCAGTATATGTGAATATAAGCAGAGCTACTCATGCAGACATCATTTGAAGATTCAAGGAAGGTTTGAAGGAGACAATCAGAGCTTAACCGGTACTAAATACAGCATTGGAGATGCTACTTTGAGTAGTGCATTATCATGAATTTAATCATCTAATTATAGTCAGTGTGACTCTCATTTTATGATTGAGTAGTGAGCTCTAGGCAACTGACCTATCTACATGTGCAGACCCCATTTGTATACACATACTATCTGCAATAGTATCATTTGATTGTGGGTAAGGTTTCCCACCATGGTTTTTCCCCTTACAGGGTTTCCACGTACAAATCTTTGTGTTATGTGTTGTGGATATTCTTTCTCTTTCTGTTTCTTGCATTAAGTTTCACCGGTATTGTTATTAACTGTTAATCTATTTACCGGAATTAAGTTTGGTTTACTGGTATTAAGTATCAAGTTTGGTTAAAGTATATTTGGGTTGAAATTAATAGACAACTAATTCACCCCCCCACCCTCAATTGCCTTCGGGTCCTAGCATGTGTATTTGAATGTATCATGTATATCAAAATGAGAGGGGTAGACCTCCTTTTATATGTGCGCATCAAAAAACAACTTAATTTTTTGACATGAGTAAACACGGGGTCATGATTCCTGTTGTTGAATGTTGTGACCATTAAGGGGCCCAAAAATGACAAATATGCATGGTATGAGTAGAATCAAGTATCTGACTAGGCCTTGGGACACGAACTCAAAGGTGAGGGACCAAATGAGGACAAAATTATAAGGGAGTACAATTTAGGATGCTACATTTATCCCCCACTTTAGCGTGAGTATAAGACTAAGCATACTCTCGGTAAAGTACAAAGTATGATATTGCTATAAGGGTTCAACTGTGTAGTTTTTGAGTCAAACTCATTGACCCATATTTCATGAGTAGTGGTTCAAAATAATTCATCTCTCATGAGAATGAATGGTCCATAATGGAAAAATTTCACATTGGAAAAGCTTTCACCGAGATGCTAAAGAGGTAAGATGCACCAAGCGCACAGTGGACTTTAGGCATCTCACTACTTCCATCATCAAGATAAAAGGGAAATTATAAGAAAGAGAAATAAAGAGAACCATGCCTACAAGCAAATTAAGGCTCAATTACTATGAGTCATGAAAATAAAAATACCAAAATTACAAAGAAAAAGACTAAGCTTGCAAAGTAACTTGGGTATCGAGATATGCAAAAGAGAGAAACATTGAGCGCAGTGTGTACCCCCACGTTAGATAAATTGCATACGCCATAATGGGAGAAATTTATTTAAGGTAGTATACACTCATCCAAAACACAAGCATGCTATCACAACGAGATGCCCCCAAGGAAGCACAAATCAAAGGATAATGATCACAAAACACAAAAAGGGTTCTACTTAACTCTAGGGTCAATATGATTTTATGATAAATAATGTATATTATGTATATATTTGCATTGAAATGTCCTCATCCCACAAAGAAACTAAAACCACAATGGAAGAAAGGCACATGTGTCTTTTGAGTCAACATGGGAGAGACCAAAAGAGATCTCAATGTTTTGCAACATCCTCAAGTAGACAACACTAGGGACAATAAATAGAAAATTGAGAAATAAATAGAAGAAGGTTACTAATAAGCAAGAGAGGAGAGAGATAGAGAATCTACGACACGAATGAAGTTAATCAAGCAAGTCATCTGCCTCCCATCTTGCTCAACATTATTTTGGGAAGGTGGACAATATGCAAGAGGAGAAAATTCGAGCACAGTAGATGGAACTACCACAAGTTCCAAACAAGGACAATTCTCTAATGATGGATCACTTTGTTTGTTACTAGGGGCTAGGATTAATGCTTGTAAAAATTGTTTAGATAAATCATTTTCAACATCAACATATTCATATTCATCATTGGAATCGTTAGCATGAACATCATTTTCATCCATTTCTTCACCAAGATTTATAAAAATAGGATCTTTAATTGGAATAGAACATGAACCATCATTTTTCTTAAGCATTTTATGTCTTGGAGATTTAGGTTGAACGTCCCTCCTAGGGTTAGGAGAAGGTTGGACAAATGGGATCATATCAACATTTGGAGTCTTCGGGGAGGAAATGGGTTGAGAAGAAAGTTCACATGCCTTAGCATGACGTCTTTGTCAGTGTTCTCTTGCACAACAGTTTCTTTAGTTTTAGTCGAGGGTTGTGAAGGTTTAGAATCAACATACATAGTCTTTCTCTCTTCCTTTAAAGAAGGATGCATGGGAGAAGGTTTATTAGGTTTAAAGATAGGAGATGTTGTATGCTTCCCTTTGTAATAAGTAGGAGGCCAGACTACAACATATAAAGGAGGAATAGAGGGTGTAGGAAGGAGACCGAGTCCACCACGAGGAGGAGGAATAGGTCTATAATGAGGAGGAGGAATAGGTCTAGGATCCCTAGGATTACTCAAAGATAAGATCATTTCATTCTTCCATTTTTTATAGGATTGAAAAAGATCATCATTTCTAGGTTTAAGAGGCTCAAATTGTTTAGACCAAAAGTAATCAAGAATAATATCTCTACACCTCACCATGGGTTGGTACATGTTATGATTAATTTTTATAATCTTGTCATTAAAAGGGAATTTGAGATATTTATGAATGGTAGAAGGTATTTCTTTAATGGAAGAGAGCCAAGGATGTCCCAACTTCACATGAAATTGATTTGATGTAGGAATGATAGCAAAAAATGGCATCTAAGAACTTAGTACCAACCTTAATGGGAAGAGTAATAGAACCAAAAGCAGGACAAGAGAAACCATCAAAGATCTTAATCACTAAATCAAATTTATCATATGTTACTTGATGCAATTGTAAGGTAAAAATATATTCCTCAATTATCACATTTATCATACATGCGGGATCAATGAGCACCCCTCGTGAGAGTATGTCTTTGATCTTCATAGTGATATATAGTGGGCCATCAGGTGCTTCAATACTCTCACTAGGATCAAAGGTAATGCATAGGTCCTTAGGAGGTGTAGGTTTAGCAATATGATTCACCATATTATTAGAATCAAGGCCAAGATCATTAAGAGAAAAGGAAAGATGCTCATACTCAATCACATTAATAGAATGAGAAGGCAAAGGATTAGTAAAGATTTGGAGGTTTTGATTAGGAGGTGCTACAGATCTATTTCCTTTGTCATTCACACCAGCTAAAAATATGGTATTGTTATCAATAAGGTCTTGAATTCTACTCCTTAAGGAGTAACACTTTTCAGTGTCATGACCAGGTTGACGATGACATTGGAAAAAAGATTTGGAATCATGATAAGGTGGAAAAGGTTTGGATGTTTCAATTGGTTTGATGGGAGGAACTCTCAACATATTTTTGTTCAATAATTGTGTAATAATGCTATGGAAAGATTCAGAAAGAGGAATAAATTATTTTCTAAAGTACTTGGATAAAGGAGGCACACCTATTGTTGCAACTGTTACTTGAGTATTGTTGTTGTCATTAAACTTGATGAAACCCTTGTTTGGTTTAAACTTTGCAAAAGGTTGTTGGGTACTTTCATTCTTATCAACCAGAGCCATTTAAAAAGATTGTTCAAAATGACTCACTTCAAGCTGATAGTTATGAAGCACTGTGAACAATTGTGTAAAGGAAGTAAACTCGACAAAGAGAAATTTATCTGTAATGTCTTTTTGAAAATTAGAAATAAAAACTCTTTGAACATCTTGATTGAGCATAGGATAAGAAATTTGAGAATACAAATCTTGTATCTACTAATTAAATCAGTTGCTTTTTTTTTCATGTCTTACTTACAATGATTTAAATCAATTAAAGTAATCTTAGGACCAATATTATTGTGAAATTGTTGAATGAAAGCATTAGCCAATTGTTGAAATGATGTAATAGAATAAGGAGGCAAAAAACAATAACATTGCAAATCTTTATCCCTAAATGTTTTAGTAAACAATTTAGCCAAAAGTCTCTAACCATGAGCAAAATCACTACACAAAGTTGGAATGTTTTCACATGAGTCAAGGGATCACCTTTTCCGTTATAAAGCTCCAACTTGTTGAATATCTAGACAAATAAGAGGGGGTGAATCAGTTGGCAACTTAAATCATTTATTCAATGCTTTCACACAACTAGAATAACCAACATCATTAATTATAGCTGATATAACATGAAAACACATACACACATCACATAATGAACACCAAATATGACATGGAAAACCCAAGAAGGGAAAAGCCACCAAGAATGTTAGTTCTCAATATAAAACATCAGTTAAGGTGATCTTCACAAAGGGTGTCTCACTGTCAGAATGCTCATCGCAAGAGGGATCAATGCCCAAAAAGGCTCACTACCAAAGAAATAAAGAAAGAAAGAAAAGTAATCCACCACTATAACACACACTGCAAAATCGGAATCGCTTCCAGTGTCTCAAAACCAACACATTTTGCACATTATCAATAATCAGATCCTTCATTTTCAATTTTTGATATCTTCAATAACAATGCCACACTTATCCACACTAACTCATTCAAATCATCCTCATATATATATTGTCTCCAAGAAACATAATCTTCTAAGTCGGTCAAGACAAAGATCAAAAATAGGTCAACACTAAACATTTCACTAGTGGGAAGGAATGAGAAGTAGACCATACCACAACACACACCATTGGTCAGATCAACACATTACATCCGTCACAAATTATGGACCCAAATCATGACTCACATGTTGCACCAATGCTGCTACTCATCCTCGAATTCCGAACTTAATCCAAACTCAAAATAGCACTACCCAAAACAAAACAAAATAGGAATAGAACCAAGATACACATGAATACAATTTATCAACACCATGTCCAAATCCGGATCATCATCAACTCAATCAATCCACACTATATATCAACTAGAGCATATCTTTCAAAGCACCAAAGATTCCAAGAGCACATCTACCAAATTGCCAATACCAAAACCATGTGTTGACATTAATGACAACCATTATATTGACATCTATGACAACCAATCATAATCATCAACATCACATTTGCAGCAATCTCTCGCTTTGTCATTAATGGCAACATCCATCAACAACAAACATATAACTGTCTACAACATCAGATCAACAAATCTACACAACTTTGTATCTCTCCATCTTCTCTGCATCTCTCCCCCTTTAACAACAATGACAAAGGAAGACATAACTCCCCTATTAAACTCACTAGTTCTCCCCCAAAGAGGAAGCACCCAAGAATTAGTCCAGATAAAAAAAAAAAAAAAAAAAGCAAGTTGTTCACTGACTTAATGCACACCTGACTGTACATCAGTTCAAATTAGGAAGGGGTAATACCCCTAACTTCTATTAGATATGCTCAAAAGTATCTTTGCACAACACCTTTGTGAATATATCTGCAATCTGATCTTTTATAAGTGCATACTCAAGCTTTACTTCATTATCCAACACTTTTTCCGTCAAGAAGTGATACCAAATAGATATATGCTTTGTTCTGGAATGTTGTATCAAATTCTCAGAGATGTTTATTGCACTAGTGTTATCATACATAATTGAGATATTCATTAAACATTACACCAATATCCTTCAATGTTTGGTTCATCCATACAATCTATGTGCAATGTGACAATGCTGCAATATATTCTACTTTAGCTATAGATAAAGAGACAGAATCGTGCTTCTTACTTGACCAAGCAACCAACCAGGAGCCAAGAAAGAATGCTCCATCACTTGTACTTTTTGTGTCTATAGACACTAAAAAATGGTCAACGCTTGTGATGTCATACTTTAACATGTCTGCGCTAGCTTCTTACTTTAACATGTCGCATTTTACTAGAACTTCCTCTATGTCACACATTTGGTCTTTATCATTTGTCAACATCATGTCATTCTTTTGCTTTCTCTTCCTATTCGATCCTATTCAGTCCTTTCAATTTGGATATTATTGATGTCAATCTTAATTGTCATTTCATGATCATGGTTATCTATCAATGTAATATAATCATCATTTTAACCCTAATCAACATCAATTAGCATCCACCTTAATCAATTCCAATCTATTCTCAATGTCATATCATCAATCATTATCAATCAATTATCATTTATCAATCATCAATCGATTTTCCATCAATCATTTATCTTCATCAATTGTCCTTGTCATTTCAATCATTATGATCGATCTTAAGCAATGATTTCAATTAATTTTAATCAATTTGTCAATCATTATATCAATCAATCAATTCAATTATTAAATTCTTATCCTAATCATGTTACTTGATTCATGACATCTTCTTGACGTATGTCTCTCTCCTAGGGTTAAATAATTCTTTAATTATTAATCTTTTACTAATATTCTCGTTAGGATAAATGAATTTATTCATTTACTCTATGTCTTGTGTCACAATTAAATATTTTATTTAACTGACTAATTTCCCTTTTGTGGGCTAATTAACAAATGAAAAGTTATTAATTATTCCCACATTTCCCTCCCTAAATTTTCTCCTAATTTTGTCATAATTTGTCATCCCTAATTTCATGCTTCCTATTTCCTATAATTTCTCCCACCATTTCTCCACTAATTTGTTTCCACCTTTTGCTCAAATCAATAAGCTATTTTTGTGCTCAATTTTTCATAAATGGTGAAGCTATGATTAAGGGTAATTTGCCATAAATCATGAAGCATAAATCTCTCTTCAATTTGTCATATTTTGTCATATCAATTTATCATATTTGTCATATCAATTTATCATATTTTTCATATCAATTTTTCATAAATTATGTCATTCAATTTTTCATTTTTGAATAAATTTTCCTTTTTCAATTTCCTTGATTCTCTCATGCCATTTTGATGGTCAATTTTTTTATAAATTGAGCTACTTTATCAACGATTTTATCCACATTTTGAGTAACTATATGTTGTCAAATTAACTTAAAATCTTCGAATCTTCTCGCCCTTTCTTTTAACACATTTTCAATTTGGAGTTTGAGAGCCACAAACCATTTAGTTCGAGAGGCAAGAAGGACAATGGACGAGATCATTTCGAGCAGATGAAGGATGGTTTGCATTTGCTTGTCTTATTTCCTTATATTTTATTTTTGTACCTTCATTGATGTGGGATTTATGGATTTTATTAAATACCTAAATTTTCCTTTCACATTTATTGGTGAACCCAACATGAACATGCTTGGATCTAGTGTTATTTAAAATTTTTGTGAAGTTGCAGATTTTTCGTGGAGCAATTACAAGCCCTTCTTCTAAAACCATCCTAATCATTTGATCACACAATAATTTAAGTGCAGAATCAAAACAAACAATTTCTCGGTTATTTAGGTCGCGTTCTTACCTTCCTAAATCATTTTACGATTTCTGATTTGGATAAGAATTGAAGAAGTTATGGTGTTTTTAATTTTGTTGTTGTAAAAAGACAATTTTTCAAAGCATGCATGCGACTTTCATCTAGATTAAATTAGGTTGGTCAATTAATCTTGCATTCATGAAACTTTCATCTAGATTAATTTAGGTTGGTAAATCAATTCATGCAACTTTCATCTAGATTAATTTAGGAGGGTAAATTAATCATGCATTCATGCAACTTTCATTTAGATTAATTTAGGTTGGTAAATCAACCATGAATGCAACTTTCATCTAGATTAATTTAGGTTGGTAAATTAATCTTGTATTCGTGCAACTTTCGTTTAGATTAATTTAGGTTGGTAAATTAATCTTGCATTCATGCAAATTTCATCTAGATTAACTAGGGTGGTAAATTGGATAGGTTTCACATTGATTAATCTAAGAGGTCAAAGAATCACAACTTTAATGAATTAATTTAATCATGGTTATCTGAGACACATTTATTGTAATCTTCAACATGTTTGACTATGAAAATAACATATTTTTCTTGGCTTAAGATTACAATATGCTTTTGGTGATTTATAGTTCTTGAGTCTCTGACATTTTTGGCAGCTTTGTGACAAACGCAAGTCAAGGTTTAAAGTGCAAACTACTAACGCATTTGGTGCAGAACACGGTCAAAGACAAAAACTTGAAATAGACTATCTTCATTTTTAGTAGTTAGATCATATTTTGATTTGAGCTCTAAAATGAACATGTGTTTGCTTTTCTTGGCACAATTATGCATGCGAGTGGACCCACTTCTAACACACACTATCCTCTCCCCTTGGCCTTCATGGTCTTGGGTGTACAAGAAAAGTGCTAGCGATGCTCAACTTTCTTTTTTTAGGTAGAGGGATTGCCTCTCAGCTAGCCCATAAGTCCAAATGAAAGGGAATAACCCAAGTGGTAATAGTTGAAACTGAGATCTTCCAAGCCACTATAAATAAATGTGTATGTGAGGAAACTTGTAGGTGATAGGTATCGATATGTCATACTAACGTCAGTCTCCCTTAGTATCCATCTGATACGTAAAAACCCGAAAGGGTTGGGAGGCCTCTTTTATAAGAGTGAAATGTTGCATGTATGGCCACCTGAACAGATGCCCGAACTAAAGAAGCCATTATTTTAGATTGCCAAAAACCTTCTACTTGTTGACTCAAGTGTTGTGATACGCCCATTCTGAAGAAACCCCTCATGTACCCCTCAACTTGAGATGGTAAATTCCTTGGGATCTTTGGGTCCTTAGAAATTTGAATCTTGGTATGTCTGAGAAGCGATTGTCGAGGAGGGAAGCCAGCGCTACGAAGCTTCTAACTATCCAACTGAATGAGGTATTCTAGGCAAGGGGATTCAACAAGTATTGTCCTGGCCAGACTTAGGATTGTGCTTGAATGTTTTATTTTCATGCAAAAGTCAAACAAACATTTTATTCCTCGTGCTTGTTAAAGCTGTGAATCATAAACAAAGGACATAAACAACATATCAAACAAACATTTGCAAACAAAAGAACATTTGAGAGTAGTTATAATCAACCTTGGTTCTCAAACAAAGTCTTCAAAGCTCAAACATTATTCAAACAAGTTTCCAAAAAAAGTCAAACTTATTCCAAAACATTTCAAAGTATTCATCCAACATTCAAAAAGGTTTAATCAACATGACTTGCCAAAACATTGGATATCCTAGTTTCAAAATTCATGTCACTTAGAGTTGGGTTTTGCATACTCCAAACTTAGGGCTTAGGACATCCTCACTACCTTTCATAATAGTCCATTGCATTATCCTTATCCCTTTTGCATCTAGGTTTCAAAATCATTTTCCTAGGTCTTGATCATTCATTGCATTATCATTATTCCAAAATTAGGTCTTTGCCTAGGTTCATTTTGCATATCCCAAGTCATTGGTCCTCACATATCCTTATCACATTGGCTTTATTATCGCATTATCCAAAACCCTAGTGTTGTCCTAGATTGGTTTGTCATATCCTATATCATATCATATCTTGAGATCGTATCATATTCATATCATATCCTTAGGTCTTGTCATTATCATTGCCTTCTTGCATTTGGTCTCTGTAAAGTGGAAAATTTGGAGCTTAGCAAATTCGCCACTTGAAAGGGGAAAATCGCTAAGCTCAATTTTCACTTGGGGAAACTTTACATTCAAAAGAGGGGTTGAATCTACTAGATCCAATCCTAAATGATGCAAGGAATGAATACTAAGTAGATTGGTTGAAATTGGAATGTGGTTGACCCTCTTTTGTAAGTTGAATAAATAAAGTGCTGAAATTGAAGACAAAATAGGCGGAAACAGTGAGCTACAAATTTAGGATTTAGTCATGCACGTGGATCTGAGAATTTTTAGATGATTCAGAGATACTCTACGAAATTGGGCAAAAGTTGCAAGGACCATGTATCCAAACCAAGTCACCCCCAACATAGTCCTCTGAACTTTCCGCGCATCGAAAAGGGTTTTCCATCTCTGCAAATAAAGCTTAATTTAAGAAGTATAGTTGCGAACCTGCTTCCTGCACACAGAAAGAAGAAGAAAGGGGTTGGGAATACGGATTTACCTAAGTAAACCCCCGATTTGGAATCAACCTTGAATGAAATACTGCAAATACTGAAATAAAAGATGGAAAGGTATACCTTCATATCTACAGTAGATGATGATGATGCTTTGCTTCTTAGATGTAATCACATATGTTGTATGAAATGGCATAAACATGACAAAACCCGAACACACACATGTTTACAAATGAATGATGTAATGATGCTCCAATGGATGAATGAAGAGTATGCAGCCCAGAAGAATGCTTGAACGCTTGAGATCCAATTTTTCCTTCATCAATATATCTCCAAATGAGAGGAGAAGACCTCCTTATATACTTGTCTATTGTCAAATATTTAATTTTTTGACAAAGGCTGACATAAGGGATTCATTTCTCGCTCAAAATTGAGATAGGGCCTAGGGGCCAAGATAGGTCCCAATTAGGGAGGATCGGGGTGCCAAGTTTAGGCTAGGATCGAAGGGCTATGCAGGTTGAAAGATGCAAATATGAAGTTTGGTTGCATAGAAGAGGCATAAATAGGTCTCGATCAAGCATGGGGATGAGACCGGTAAGGTGAGGGCCCAAAATGTGATCAAAATTGCAAGGGGTGCAATTTTAGGATGCTATAGTCTCAAATTTAGGTTTGCCAAACTTGAAAAATTAAAACTTTATATCAAACCCTAAGTTGTTGTTAGGGAGTCTTGACCTTGTCCTAAAATTTGTCCTTTTGTCAACATCATCTTGCCAAACCTAGCTTAGTATCCAAGCGTATAGGTGAGACATTGTCATTTGTCCTAACATCATTTTGTCTTTTGTCCTTTTGTAAATTAAGGTCTAGACTTCATTTCAATTTCCCAAGGTTGCATCTTTAGGTTTTCCTTCCAAGATTTTGTCCAAATCTTCAAAAAGACCAAAAACATAGGTTGCATTATCATTACTTAAGATTGCATATCACTTCCAAAATTTAAAAGTTCAAAAATATAGATTGCATTCTTGTCTAAGGTTGTATTTGCATTCTCTAAGGTTGCACTTAGTTGTATTTCATTATCATTCCAAAAACTCAAAAGGCCAAAACAATAAGTTACATTGTCATCCTTTTAGGTTGCATTTGTTAATTCCACTAGTTGCATTGCATAGTGACATGTTTGTTGAAATGAGGTCCCAAGTTTCTTATCATACCATGTCATTTCAATTGAACAATCAGTCATGTCAACCCAATTTATACATGTCCCAAAAATTGGATCAAACTTTTTATGATGAAAGAAGTATCCAAATATGAAAATTGGAGGAAAAACTAGATCGAGAAACATGGATCTTACAACAAAAAAGTGAAAAATATTGAAAAGAATAGATCCCAAATGTCCAAAATGTTTCAAAATTTTCAAGGTCCGAATATAAGTATTGAGGTAATTTACATACAAGCTCTCATTGCACAATCATACATACCATCTCTCATCTCACAAATAGGCATGATTAAACAATTTCAAGCAACGAGCACAAATTTTAACCAAATTCCCAAATCAAACCTCGTTCGACCAAGTTTCAAACCAAACTTTATTCGATCAAACTCCATTCAATCAACTCTTGAACTAACAATCAATTATCCAACAATAACCAATGGTCTAACATATCCAACCAACATAGCCAATGGTCCAACATATCCAACCAACACAGCCAATGCTCCAACATTTCCAACCAACACACCCAATGCTCCAACATATCAAACTAGCACAACCAATGGTCCAACATATCCAATTAACACAACCAATGGTGCAATTTCAACAATATGCTCAACCAACCATACAATGTCAACAATTGATTCAACCAACTATGGAGTATCAACAACAAATTCAGTCAAAAAATCAATATCAACAAATACAACCAAAAATTCAAAAACAAAAGTTGCAACTCACACCACCAAATTTCAAACATGGCAAACCAATTCAACCAAGTCCCAAATCAAATCCCATTCAACCAAAACCCAATAAAAAATCAAAAAGTACTACCAAACCAAAACCAAATCCCTTTCAAACAAGTCCAAAATCAAAACCCAACCATATAAAAACCGTGTAAGGACTCAAATGCATCTCCAAAGAAAGATAGTTATTTCAGACATTTCCTAGAGAGAATTTTCTAAAAAAGATCAAAATTCTGCACCTATGTCTAGAAATGCCTCACCAGTCCCTCATAAACAAATTGAGTCTCCAGAGGCCTCCATTCCTACATGTTTTGAAGCTTTTCAAGAGCCTTCCATATCATCCTCATCAAATGATACACCCAAGGTATATCCACAATTGATTGGCAATCTAATCCAATTCATAATCCAAATCCATGCCATCTCTAGAAATGGTAGACCCAATGCCACCATATGCTTCATTCCCCATCAAACCTATTTCGAAGGAGCCCATTCAAAGTTCATCTCCCTCATGTCAAAGCATTGATTCCTTGCCAGAATCCCCTATGTATATCAATATTCCAACCCCATGTCAAGAGGATAATTTAGAGCACAAATAAATGATACATAAAACAAATCAAGATCAAGATCCTCAAACCTTATCATTCCATCCAATTGTTGACCAAGATATCACTTTCCTAGACATTCATGATGATCCCCCATCCTTGTCCATACTATCCAAACTCATGTTGACACTACACTCCCTGAGAAAGCTCAAGATATCCCCTCCATCTATTTTGATGATCCCATTGAAAGTCAAGAGTAGATCACCTTTAAAGAGGAATCCAATGATCATCCTCCTTGTCAAGATCAAAGTATCCTTCCAGCTTCATGTCCACCACAAGACCCTATCATTCCTTTAAATCCTCCACAAGATTCCTTTGTTCCTTCATCTCCACGTTCTAATTCTCCATTTACACTCCAAGATCTCATTTATTTTGACGATCCCATTATTCCTCCCATTGCATCTCATGAAGAGCCTGTCATTAATCCTAATCCCCCTCACTATCCTAGTCCCCCTCATGATCCTAACATGTTGGTGCAAGACATTCATGAATCCCCTAAATGCACAACGGGTTCCTCCACTTTGGTCCAATCTGATCCACTTCATGATCCCATCATTCCTTCCATATCGCATCCACCTCATAATGGACTCATGTTTGCCTCCCAAACCAAAGAGTGTCCTACGGGTCAAAATATTTATAAAGGCAAAGGGGTAGACCTTCACAAGCAAGAACCATTCCATATCAAAGAAGATCTTAATGGTCATGGCTTTAGTGACATTCATCAAGACGTTGGTATCCCTACCGAACCTAAATCCAAATATATGTCTTCCCCTTTATCCTTTCCATCCATTTTAGGTCCTTATATCCCTCCACCCACTATGCAGGATCACCAAAGGCACGCATATTAGAGCACCTTCTATCCATTCAAAAGACCTTCATATAATTCGTATTAATCGATACATTCCTTACCCCCTCCAAGTAATTTGGATACCAAGCATAAAATTCATAAGTCTAGCAATCCACATGTATTCAAGGATCAACATGTCCAATCTAATCGACTTGTCAAAATAAAATAAAATATTATCCAAAAAAAAAAAAACCCAAAAGGCCACAAAGGCCCATTGCTCAAAAAGAAAAGTCAAAATCTATATGGGTTCATAAATCCCTTGTGCAAGCAATGCATTTCAAGGAACCACAAAAGCAAGAAAAATCAAAAACCATGTGGATTCCTAAGAGGCTCCTTGAAGCACAATAGTCTAAAGAAGCATCAAAATTAACATCCAAAATTGCTATTCCTTCATCCAAACCTTCCAAATCTATTTCTCCATCAACTCCCTCATCCATTTCGGGTCCTTATGTCCCAAAATATCCATCCTTCCCTCCATCAAAATCTCAAAATCTGAGATCCACTTTTCCTCCATCAGTCCACCACCCCTCAAGATGTGTGCCAATGTTGATCTTTCCAACATTTCTATCCTCTCAAGCAGAAATATTCCAATACTCTATGCATTATCCAGTGCATATTTTACATCCTTCCATTCCTTTGATCCAATATTTTGCATAAATCCTTACCTTAGTCCCATCTCATTTCCATGTCATTATCTTGCCAACGTCTTTAAGCATACTTTTAATATTCATGATCCATTTTTCAAGGCTACTATCTAGACAACAAGATGCTTGAGTCCTGCTTCCATCCCCTATCATGTGTCCTTTTTCTACTAAAAAGTAAAAATACAAAAAAAGTGAAAAAGAAAAAAATCATCACCTTGGTGAAAACCTAACAAACAAGCGCCTTGTGTGAAATCAAAAAAAGGAAAAAAATATGAAAAAAAGGAAAAATAATTTGTCCTCCGGTGAAAACCTGGCAAACAGGCGCCTTGGGCAAGTACCATGATGAAAACCTAGCAAATAGGCATCATGTATAATGTATGAACTTATTGCATACCATACTTGGGGTAGGTTTCATTTATGCTATCCTATCATCCATCATATACTATCATGCCCTCCATTATACTATCATCCCTCATGTCCATATCCCATTTTCTACCTTTGATCTTGACAAGGTTGAGGATCTTCATGAACATCATGCATCCTATTTGCATCTTTCAATCTACCACAACTTTGAGTCTTTATCCATTGGCTTATTACAACCTTTCGTCCATATTCCTTGGCTTATTGCAACCTTCTATCACTATCCCTTAGCCTATCGCAACCTTTAGTTGATATCGCTTATCCATTTTTGATCTTGCTTATCCTATCCATATCCTATCACCATCCATATGCTCTTTTCCTTCCCTTGATCTTAATCTAACATAAGGACGTAAAATGCAAAACATGGCTTAAAAAACCTCTTGACATGTCCCTCGTGCCATTTCATTACTTTACGTTGTCATATCTAGTCCCTTATCCCATCATGTGATAGCCCTTGGAAATTGAATTTGCTTTGTCCCCATAATAAATGGCCTTTGTCTTCCCTTTATCCACCAACATTTCAGCAACCTTATTTATCCATCTGTCATATTCCTTGCCTTGCTAGACACTGGGGGCAAAATCATTAAAAATCCCTAAAAAGCAAAAAAAAAGTCCTAAAAAAATTCATAAAAAACAAAAATAAAGTCTTGAAAAAATTAGTAAAAATCAAATAATGTCCTAAAAAAATCACTAAAAACCAAATAAAGTCCTGAAAAAATCCCTAAAAATCAAATAAAGTCTTTAAAAAATCACTAAAAATCGAATACGATCCTGAAAAAAGCATTAAAAATTCATTAAATATCCTAAAATAATCTTTAAAATATTGTAAAATGTCTTGAAAAAAGTTCAACAAAATAAAAAAACCTTAAAAATTAGAAAACATAAAAAACGCAAAAACAATCACTTTCATATCGTTAAAAAATTGTCTCTCTTGTACATAGGCAGACACTTGAGTGGACATCAAACAGAAAACATGATAAACACTACACTTCACATATCACACAATAATATATGAACTATTCAATCAAGTGTTATCACTAAGGTTTGCACCCTAGCTGAGGCTAGACTCATCTAACCTGTGAAACATGAGACTACTCTCAGGCTCTGGGTATCTTGTGGTGAGAGTAGACCTCAAGATTATGGGTTGGTTCCCTTTTGATCACCTAAAACTACTTTTTTTTAACTAAGAAAAGGGATAAAGGATACTTTGAAAATGATATCTTACTACTAACTTGAGGTGATGCACCAAGATGTTTTGTTTTTTGATGTTTTGAAATGAATGATTACAACTAGATCAATTCAGAAAAATAGCTATTGTTCATAGCTTATTCGTACTTAAGTGGACCATAACATTTTATATGAAGGATGGCCTATTTCAGCTGCATATAGATGATGAATTTCATACAATATTGCCTAGTGAAACTAAGTTTCTACACATCATATAACCTGATAAACACTTAAGGCTAATTGCCAACAAACATTACATAGATGAATGAAATGAAACCAAAGGACTCAAATATTCACAATAAATTTCATAAAATCATACAACACAATAAGATATGATAATAGAATGAGCAGGATCAACAGTCTTTCTCATTGATTTTGCACAAGAATCATATTACAATTGTAAGGAAGTTAAGTAGCAGAACAACTTCCTACACTAACCTTGAGAGGAGGGTAACACAAGAACTTTCACAAATCATCACAACAGTTACAGAAAACAGAAATAGATATAATAACATTCAAACCATAACACCGTACTTTATGTGGGGAAAACCCCTTCGGGGGAAAAACCCCACACTCCAAAGTCGTCCAATATATTATTCAGCAATCAAAATGGATTACAATATACTCGCATAGCAAGCTCTTCATAGGAGTATCACTAATTAGAGATTCAAAGGTAACTCAATAGCCATAAGACTCTTAAACATAACCTCTATCTCATGCACCTCATATAAAGGAGATACAATACAAGAAATCGTCAAACAATATTACAAAACCATGGGCTAAAACCACCCAATAAGGTGTAGCCGACCTTATCTCCCTTCTAGATTCCCTATGACATGTTAAAACACACATCAACATGTGTCCCTCCCTTTTACAACTCATTTATGTGTTTGATGTAATTTATATTTCCTATTTCAGGAGTAGAAACTTCTGGAGGCCATAACCTGTGAACCGTGTGTCCGATTGACGAACCATTTGAAGCATTGAAAAGCTCGCGAAGTGCTCTATTGCCTTGCAAACTACTACACCATTTACACCCAATTTTCAGGGCATTTTGGGGCCCCTAAAGTCCTCGAAATCAAATTTAAACTTTTCATTGGACCCCTCCAAAATGGAAAATTTAATATCTTCAAAACTAGCTGTGATCTTGCGACGTAACTTTACCAGAATGCTTATCTAGCCAACCAAAAGCTTCAAGAAGAATTTAGCACCATTTTGTGACCAAACAAAAACTTAATATAAATAGTAACCTTATGTAACTACAAGGTTGAGACACCATTTTCCCAACAATTCTCCCACTTGTCAAACACCTTGCAAGAGCAAAGGGAGTATCAACACAACAAATCAAATGCTAGGGGCCATGAGGCCCATAAACTCTGAACACTATCTGAACTTCTCTGTGCTAACAACCTTAGTTAAAGAATCTACAACATTCATCAAAGTTTCTACCTTAACCAGCTTCACCTTGCCATCTTCAACCATATCTCTAACAAAATGATACTGAACATCAATGTGCTTGGTCCGAGCATGAAATGTCTGGTTCTTAAGTAGGCAAATCGCACTCTGACTGTCACAATAAACTATCATAGCTCCTTGTATTTATTCCAAGCTCTAAACACAGTCTCTTAAGCCAAATAGCTTCTTTACAAGCATGAGTAGCTACCATATACTTTGCTTCAGTAGTGTACAAAGCAACCATAGCATGTTGCTTACTCATGCAACTAATTGTACCACCAAATAAAGTAAACACATAAGCACTGGTGGATCTTCTGCTATCAATATCACCTACCCAGTCTAAATCCACATAACCATGAATATCAAGGTAAATCACATCTCCAACTAAATTACCATGATAACACAAAGAATACTCTAAGGTACCCTTCAAATATTTGAAGACTCTTTTTACTACATCCCAATGAACTCTACCAAGATTAGACATATATCTAGACAGAATTCCCACTGCTTGGGTAATGTCTGGTCTAGTACAGACCATAGCATACATCAAACTTCCAACTACACTTTGGTAAGGCACTCTGCTCATGTCTTCCATCTCTGATAGGGATGTAGGACAATTTTCAGTAGATAATTTTGTTCCAACTATAAAAGGAACACATAATGGTTTACAATCCTGCATGTTGAACCTCTGTAACATTGAATTCACATACTTACTATGGCCTAGCCATAGCTTTCTGTTCACTCAATCTCTTCTAATTTCCATCCCAATAATGTGTTTCGTTGCACCAAGATCTTTCATTTCAAATTTAGCTGTGAGCTGAGACTTTAGTTATGAAATCGTACCTTTCCCTTTACCAATGAATAACATATCATCAACATATAATCCAATGTACATGAAACAATCACCATCAGATTTATAATAAACACAGTGATCTGATTTAGAACGCTCAAATCCCAAGCTCAAGACATATGTATCAAATTTCTGGTACCACATTCTAAGACTTTGTTTGAGGCCATACAAATATTTCTTTAATTTACAGACCAAATTACTTTTACCTTTTACCACATAGTACTTTGACTATGTCATATAAATATCCTCCTCCAAATCACCATGAAGGAAAGTAGTTTTCACATCCATTTGCTCAACCTCTAAATCATAAGCATTAGCAATAGAAAGAGACAATCTAATGGATGTCATTTTTGCAATCGGAGAAAATATCTCATCATAATCAACCCCCTCAACCTGAGAGTAGCCTTTTGCAACCAACCTCACTTTATACTTCTCAATGCTCCCATCTGAACCAATATTTTTCTTGAACACCCATTTACAACCAATAGGTTTATGTCCTTCAGGCAATGGTACAAGATCCCATGTGTCATTCTTTTTTAAAACTGTCATTTCTTCTTTCATAGCAATCTTCTAGGATTCTGCATCATTCATACCTAATGCCTCTTCTATAGATTTTGGTTCATCCACATTAGTATTCAAAGAAAAATTACACCTTCAATCATCAGGTGAATACCTTTTAGGTGGTTGTCTATGTCGTGTAGACCTTTGAACAAGCTGAGTTGGAGGTTCTTCCTCCTCTTTTGAAGTTTCGGAGCTAGACGAGCTCTCCTCAACTTCTTGCCTATCTAGAGGTCTTGATTCAACTCTTTTAGGTGTAGAAGGAAATTGAATCACATCTTCCTTTTTAGTCTGTTTTGGCTGCAACGTAACAGAAAGAGACTTGATTTCTCTAAAAATAGCACTTCTACTATTAATTACCTTTTTGTGCAATAGGGTCCCAAAGCTTGTATCCTTTCACACCATAACTATACCCGATGAAGATACATTTCACAGCCTTGTTCTCCAACTTTGTTTGCTTCTCCTTTGGCACATGTGCATATGCCTCACAACCAAAAACTCTAAGATGTCTCAGTGAAGGCTTGTGGCCCGACCATGCTTCCATAGGTGTTTAATCAACAAGGGTTGATGTAGGAGACCTGTTAATCAGGTAGCAAGCAATGGCAACAACTTTAGTCCAAAACTTTTGTTTTAGACTAGCACCACTTAGCATACTCCTAGCCTTCTCCATCAGTGTCTTGTTCATTCTTTCTGCAACTTCATTCTGTTGTGGAGAATACAGAGTTGTCTTTTGTATGTTAATACTACAGTCTTAATAGAATCTATCAAAATAATTAGAGCAAAATTCACCGCCATTATCAGACCTCAAACATTTAATTTTCTTTCCAGTGTGCAACTCAACCATTTCTTTAAATTCTTTAAATCCACTAAAAACTTTAGATTTACTCTTTAGAAACTATGCCCATGTCCTACTAAAATTATCAATAAATGAAACATAATATGTCGATTTCCAATCGAAGGAACATCTACAGGACCAAACACATTAGAATGAATAAGATCCAAAACACCACAAGTTTTATGAGAACTCGAATAAAACTGAACGCGGTTTTGTTTTCCATATATGTAATGCTCACAGAAATCAAAGTCAAGATTGCAATCATTCAAACCTTCAACAAGGTTTTTATTTTTCAAGGTCCTTAGACCCTTTTCTCCAATGTGGCCAAGCCTCTGGTACCATAACATAGTCTTCTCTACAAGTAACTTTGTTTCAGAAGAAAGAGCACCCTTAGGTACCCAAAAGCCATTTCCATTTGTTGAAGGTGAAACCCTCAAATCTTCCACAGATTTAATTTTTACAAAAGTGCTATTACACTCAACAGTGTATGCGTCTAGCTTATACAAACTATTAAACCTAATACCTCTAGCAATTACCATAGCACCCTCAATCATCTTATATCCTTCTTCAATAAAGACTACTTGCACAACCGCATCTATCAGTTTTCTCACAGATAATAGATTTCATTTTAATCTGAGGATATGTAGCACACCATTAATCCTTGTTATTCTACCATCAGAAAACCTGATTCTAACTTTACGTCGACCAACAATGTCTAAATGTGAATCATCATCCAAGTACACCTTACCTCCATTAAATCCTTACTATTTAGAAAACCAATCTCTATTGGCAATCATATGAAAAGATGCACCTAAGTCAATTAACCAAGCATCACTAGCATGAGTCGCCAAAGCTGCAATTAATGCATCACCATCTTCCTTCTCAGACTCAAAATTAGAATCAATCTTCTTCTTTTCTTATTTGTAGTCCTTATGGATGTGACCTGGTTTACCACAATTCTAGCAAATGACTTTGGACTTTCCAAGAGATTTTGATCTCCCTCTCGATTTGTACTTGTCGTGCTTCTCATTCTTCTTGCCTTTCTCCTTAGGTCTTCAATGAACAATTAGGGCTTCCTTTGAACTGAGGGATACCTTCCTCTACATCTCTTCACCAAGTAGGGCACCCACCACATCTTCAGACTTCAAAACAACAAAAGTACTATCGATAGTCATAACAAGAGAATCCCACGAATTAGGTAAAGAACAAAGAAAGATCTAACATTTCTCCTCTTCATTCATCTTAACACCCACAGATACTAATTGAGATACCAACATATTGAATACTTCTAGGTGGTCTGCAATTCGTCCACCCTCTTCCATCTTCAAGGAATACAATTTCTTCCTTAATAAAATCTGATTTAATAAAGATTTTGCTTGATACATTTCACCAAGCTAAGTCCATAGCTTCTTTGCAGTGTTTTCTTCATTAACATTGATCAGAATAGAGTTTGCCAGGCACAGTCTAATTAGACCCTTGGATTTTTGGTCCATAACATCATACTGAGCCATCGTAGTAGGATCTGAGGGCCTTTGGACATTTGCATCAACAACATCCCATAGATCTCGATCTAGTAGCAGATCTTCCATCTTCAGCTTTCATGTCTCAAAATTTGTTCCATTAAATTTCTCCACCTCTATTTTCCCTGACGAACTTGCCATCTGAAAAATTCTTGCAACAAGATCAAAATGTGCCTTCTGCACAAGCTCCCACTCAAATCTGGATTAGTTCAAAAAACCCAGCAATCCACAACTGAAACCAAAGGTGAACAAGCTCTGATACCACTTGTAAGGAAGTTAACTAGGAAAACAACTTCCTACAATAACCTTCAGAGGAGGTTAATGCAGAAACTTTTACAGATCATCACAACAGTTACAAAAAATAGAAATAGATATAACAACATTCAAACCATAACATAGTGATTTGTGTGGGGAAAACCCTTTCGGGAGAAAAACCCCACACTCCAAAAGCCGCCCAATATATTATTCACCAATCAAAATAGATTACAATATACTCACAAAGCAAGCTCTTTGTAGGAGTAACAATAATCAGAGATTCAGAGGTAACTCAATAGCCATAAGACTCTTACACACAACCTCTATCTCACACACCTCATATAAAGGAGATATGATACAAGAAACCATCAAACGATATTACAAAACCATGGGCTAAAACCACCCAATAAGGTGTAGTCAACCTTATCTCCATTCTAGATTCCCTATGATGTGTTAAAATACACATCAAAACGTGTCCCTCCCTTTTATAGCTCATATATGTGTTCGATGTATTTTATATTTCCTATTTCAGGAGTACAAACTTTTGGAGGCCATAACTTATGAACCGTGTCTCTGATTGATGAATCATTTGAAGCTCCAGAAAGCTAGCGAAGTGCTCTATTACCTTGTAAACCGCTATGACATTTATGCCCTATTTTTAGGGCATTTGGGGGCCTCCAAAGTTCTCAAAATAAAATTTAAACCTTTCATTAGACCCCTCCAAAATGGAAAATTTAATATCTTTAAAACTAGTTGTGATCTTGCGACGTAACTTTACCAGAATGCTTATCTAGCCAACTAGAAGCTTCAAGGAGAATTTTGCACCATTTCATGCCCCAATGAAAACTTACTATGTAAATGTTGTTAGGATAACCGGTGAACAACTGAGGGGGGGGGGGGGGGTGAATCAGTTTTTGACAGATTATGTGAATTAAAGCACTTAAAATCTTTTATTGGAATAATTGATAAAGGATTAAAGCATAATTGAAAATGAGAGAATCAATACCGTGCAACCATAACACCTAACGCCATGATTTGTTCATGGAAAACCCGGTAAAGGGAAAAACCACGATGGGAAACCCTACCCACAGTCTTATGATACTTCTACAGAAAGTATATGATTACAATAGGGGCCTGCACATGTAGGAAGGCACACTTCCTAGAGTGCACTTCTCATCACAATGGAGTCTTACTGACTACAAAAGAGGCCAACCACCTCAAAATATTTGGACAACAATCTAGAAAGAAGAACTACCAGTGATAGCATCAAACATGTCAAATTACAGTTCTGGTTAAGCTCAATGCTGGAGGTATAAAACCTCTTACATAAACCCAACTCAATCACCTATGATCGACCAAATCCCTTGAAAAAATGATTATTATATTATTCGCTCATTTCCCATGATCTACAATGATCTCTTAGATATATTTATACCAACTCGTGACCTAACCAATTAGGTTGGCCACCCAAATGATAATTCAATAGATCCATTACAAAATCTTGAAATAAAATCATAAAACATGTCGACCTAAGGCCAAACAAACATCATCTGATCAATAAAACATCCTAGAAGCGTATCAAAGGATCCACCATTACGTTACATGAAAACTGATCCATAACCTAGATAGCACCGGACCTAAAATAGATCCACACATGCCAAAGCAATGACACTAATCAATCGAGGTACCAACACAATCACCATCAGCATCCTGAATCCCTTTTAGAAGTTGCACCAACACCACTTATGCATTACATCAAAGATCTTTAATAAAGCTCTGCTGGTGAAACCCTTACTGGACCTACAAAGCAGGCTTACTAGAACATAAGATAGCATCTAATCATCAAGTCAATACCTACTAATTGAAACATACTTTAGAAGCATATGAACCATCCATACAAACTTATTACATCATCTAGATCATACCAGTGATAATCAACTGATAATCTTCCCAATCCAATCCCTCTACCAGAAGCCGATAAACAACCATAATAGCTAGTGTTGACATCAATGCAACACAATCAATTCTATCATATAGCCAACAATCTCCCCCTTTGGCATTGATGACAACACTAGATGTGAAAAATATCCAAGTGCCAATAAATGCCAAACAAGTCTCCCCCAATGGAAGACAGCCAACAGTCTCCCATAAAATGATATAGCAATGAAGCTCTGAACCAAATCTGAATCAAAAGACCAAATACCACCAAACTCCCCCTAAGGAGTGCAATCAATCTGAAAAATAAATAGCAATGGTTTTTCACATATATTCCTCCCCCTTTGACAGCAATGCCAAAGATATGACATAGATATCAAACAAAATATGAAAACTTTAAATCTCAAAGTTGACTACTCCCCCTAAGTAGTAGCAATATTTCATCAATACAGAGTAATATATAGCTCTAATAATGCATACCGGATTGATGCGCATCTCCATCATTTAAGTCTCTACAGGGAGCGTAGAAACCCCTAATTTGTCTTTCAAATACTCAAATAATTCCCAGGACAAAGGTTTAGTGAAGATGTTTGCTATCTGTTCTTTAGTGAAGATGTTTGCTATCTGTTCTTTAGTGTTCATAAACCAATCTAACTTCTTTTGCTTCCACCTTTTCCTTCAAAAAGTTATACTCGATTGATATGTGCTTAGTCTTGGAGTGAAATACTGGATTCTTGGATATGTCAATAGTTGCAGAGTTATCACAGTGAATAACAATTGGATCATTACAACTCACTTGTATATCCTTCAACATCTGCTTCATACATAGAACTTGAGTGCAATTAGTTGCGGCTGCAAGATATTGAGCTTCAGCAGTAGATAAATAAATGCATGATTTATTCTTGTTGAACCATGAAAACAACGTCTTCCCAAGAAAGAATGCTCTACCGAATGTGCTCTTCCATTCATCAACATCACCTTCCCAATCTGCATCTATATATGCTCATAAAGTAAAGTCATCATCTTTAGGGTACCATAAACCATATTCAGTTGTTCCTTGCAAATACCAAAATATCCTTTTTATTGCGCTTTCATGATTTTCTCTTGGATTACTTTAAAATCTTGATACAATACCGACTGATCTGGTCTAGTGTGAGTTAAATATAGCAAACCACCAATCATGGATTTATATCTTGTAGAATTTACTGGAGGGGATACATCTTTAATTGACAATTTTTCACTTGTAACCATAGGAGTACTAACCAATTTCGAATTTTCCAAAAATTTCTTCAATAATTCTCTTAGATACTTACATTGACAGATAAAAATGTTTTTGTCAGTCTGAGTAATCTGCAAACCTAGAAAAAATCTTATTTCTCCAGTCATTGACATTTCAAATTCACTCTGCATATTATCAGAGAATTCCATGCATAATTTTTCTTCACCTCCAAAAATGATATCATCAACAAATACTTCAATAATCATAATATCATCATTAGTGATCTTTTAATATAGGTTACTGTCAGCATTACCTTTTATAAAATCAAGATTCAAAAGATACTTATCCAACCTTGCATACCAAGCTCTAGGAGCCTATTTTAATCCATATAGGTCTTTCCTTAATTTGCAAACCATATTTTTGTCATCTGTCAGTAAAAATCCATTATTTTTCTCAATAAAGACTTCCTCTTCAAGTTCTCCACTCAAAAATGCACACTTAACATTCATTTGATAGACCTTGTAGTTTTTATAGGATGCATAAGCAAGAAATAGTCTAACAGCTTCAATTCTAGCTACCGATGCAAAAGTTTCACCATAATCAATTCCATCATTCTGAGAATATCCTTTGCAGACCAATCTATCCTTGTTTCTTACAACTTGTCCATTGTCATTTAGTTTATTTCTAAAAACCCATTTAGTTCCAATAACATTCTTATTTTTAGGTCGGGGAACTAAAGTCCAACTATTGTTCTTTTCAATCTGATCGAATTCATCTTCCATAGCTTTCATCCAACATTCATCTTTACAAGATTCAATTACTAATGTTGGATCAATATGAGAAATGAAACATACCTCTTGATTTTCCAATCTTCTCCTTGTCATGACTCTCTTGTTTTTGTCTCCAATGATCTGATTTTCACAATTTTTTAGCCTTACATACCTTGGTGTTTTCTGATTTTTAGGTTCTCAGTGATGCTCTTCAGTTACAGTTGAATTTTTTGATGATGTCAGGGTAATTGGTTTAGTATTTTGTTCTGGTACAAGCATTGTCGGATTAGTTATGATCATTTCCATTGTCGGTTCACTGTCATAAGATTTAGCTTGGTCTTTTTGCTGCTTATCCACTTTCACATTAGCGCTTTCCATAATTCTCTGCAATCTTTTGTTATAACATCTATATGCTTTTCTTTTAGTTGAATAACCAAGAAATATTCCTTCATCACATCTAGGGTCAAACTTTCCAATGCAATCATTTATTTTGATATAACACTTGCTTCCAAAGATTCTGATATACCTAAGAGTAGGAGAATGACCAAACCATAATTCAAAAGGTGTCTTACCAGTATCTCCTTTGATATGAACTCTATTGAATGTATAAAGCATTGTACTTACTACTTCTCTCCAGTAGATATGAGGAAAATTAGCTTCCATCATCATGCTTTTGGCTGCATCCAAAATGGTTATGTTCTTTCTTTCCATAATGTCATTCTGCTGAGGTGTCCAGGGTGCAGATAATTGTCTCCTAATTCCATTTTTCTCACAATAACTATTGAATTCACCACCTTGATCTGATCTCAGACACTTGATTTTCATCCATGTCTTTGTCTCAACCATAGCTTTAAAGATCTTGAATTTCTCAAAGGGTTCAGATTTCTCCCTTAAAAAAGCAACCCACATCATTCTAGAATAGTCATCAATGATTAACATGAAATATCTATCTCCTTGAAATCTTTTTGTAATGGCAGGACCACATAGGTCAGTATGAATCAAATCAAGAATATCATTAGATTTATCAAGTATGCTCTTAAAAGATGTTTTTATTTGCTTACCCATTTGACATTCCTTACATACTGGATTATGAGGCTTCACAATCTTAGGTAAATCTCTAACTGCCTTAGTTGAACTGATCTTTACAATGCAATCAAAATTTATATGACACGACCTATTATGACATAGCCAACTTTCATCAATATGTGCAATCAAACATGTCTTTTCACCGGAGTTCAAATAAAAGATGTTACCTTTTGTATGAGTACCGGTTGCAATCTCCAATCTTGATTTGCTAATGATTTTTCACTTTCCATCCTTGGATTGTAATTGAAATCCTCTGTCTACCAACTTGTCTTACACTCAAAAGATTATGCTTTATACCTTCAACATAATAGACATTATCAGCGTTATTCTTATCATTTAATGAAATGGTTCCTCTTCCTTTGATCATGCATGCTTTGTTATTACCGAATCTGACTAGACCACCATCAAATTCTTGCAGGATTAGAAACTTTCTTTTGTCACCTGTCATATGATAATAACATCCACTATCTATTACCCATTCATCTTTGTCTTCAACTTTTGTTGCAAGGGCCTTTTCCTCATTTTTAATAACTGGTTCTGAATCATCTTCCTTCATAGCATAAAATACCCAATCTTTTCCATTGTTAGATCCACTAGCTAAATCTCCCACTGATTCTTCCTCTGAGTCATCGATTACTCCTTCCTCATCAGCATAGTAGAATGATCTATTTTTGTTTCTCATGTACTTATGCTTGATCTGATATTCAAGGTTAGGCTTAAAATATCTTCTTGCTCTTTCTTCCAATTTTGAATTCCTTTCAGGACATCTAGAAGCAAAATGACCTATCTCATTACATGCAAAACATTTGAAAGGATATTTTCCTTCATACTTACTTCCTGTCGGACCTTTAGGTATCCTTCTAGAAAATAGGACTTCAAGTTGCTCGAGCTCTTCATCTTCTTTCCTAATCTCTTCCAATTCCTTTGCATACAAAACTTTCCAATCTTGCTTGTCGGTTGATGATGAGATGCCTTAAATGCAATATCAATCTTTGCAACTCCTGGAGGACCAAATTCTTAGGGCTCAAAAGCAGATATCTTCCCAACAAGAGTATGTCTATTTATAGAAGAATTAGGCATGGTTCTTAGCTCATTAATTGTAGTTACCTTCATCTTATATGCTGGTGGCAAAACCCTTAATACTTTTGAAACAATCTCTTCCTCGCTCAGAGATCCACCGCAGCATTGAACTCCTAATACAATTTCATTTACCCTTTCCATGAATGCAGAAATTATTTCATCTTCCTCCATCTTCAAACTTTCATATCTTACCTGGTAACATTCAAGTTTTGCAATTTTAACAGTGTGATCACCTTCATTCAGAGTTTCCAACTTGTCCCATATATCTTTCGCTGATGATTTATCTAATAGTCCCATGATTTTCTGATCTGATAAGGTGCTTAAGAGGTCTTCTCTAGCTCTGCAGTCATTTTCAATGTTCTTTTCAAAGTCTGTCGGTGCAGGATTTCTAGATGTCGGGTCATGAGGAGTGTAACCTTTTTGAGTTATTTCCCAAATTTTCTTTCCAATGCATCTTAAATGAGTCTACATCTTAATCTTCCATACTCCATAGTTTGTTCCATCAAGCCTAGGGTTGTCCTTCTGAAAATAAGTAGTTGAACTATTAGTTGCCATAGGATCTTCCTCAAGTGGTTAAGGTTTTGCAAAAAGAGGACTAGGCTTTGATACCAATTGTTAGGATAACCGATGAACAAATAAGAGGTGGGGGGGGTGAATCAATTGTTAACAGATTATGTGAATTAAAGCACTTAAAACCTTTTGTCGGAATAACTGATAAAGCATTAAAGCATAATTGAAAACCAGAGAATCGATACCATGCAACCATAACACATAACACCATGATTTGTACATGGAAAACCCAGTAAAGGGAAAAACCACGGTGGGAAACCCTACCCACAGTCAAATGATACTTTTGTAGAAAGTATATGATTACAATAGGGGCCTGCACATGCAGGAAGGCACACTATCTAGAGCGCACTGCTCATCACAATGGAGTCTCACTAACTACAGAAGAGGCCAACCACCTCAAAATATTTGGACAACAATCCAGAAAGAAGAACAGCCAGTGATAGCATCAAACATGCCAGATTATAGTTATGGTTAATCTTAATATCGGAGGTCTAAAACCTCTTACATAAACCCAACTCGATCACCTATGATCGACCAAATCCTCTCCACAAATTATTATTACATTATTTGCTCCTCGCCCATGATCTACAATGAGATCTTACATATATTTATACCAACCCAAGACCTAACCAATTAGGTCGGCCACCCAAATGATAATTCAATAAATCCTGATGCTCTACAAAAAGGAATGGTTAGGATGACAAACACAAACAAATAGGCAAGAAACCAATTGTTAGTGTTATAAAATCAGAAATCAAACACTATCCTAAGCAAGCATATCAAGAGAGACACTAAAAGGAAAAATAGAGAGTTTAACAAAGAAAATAAATTCTCTAAGACATCTCAAAATGCCTTCCACCATGCTTGTATCTTCTCCTCCCTCATTCCTCTCCTCTCCAATTTCCCAAATGAGTGTAGCTCTCAGTATCTTTTTGCACTATTCTAGATGTCTTATGGAGGTTCAAGATTGTAAATGTTTTAAACTATGCAATACAAGTGTAAAACAAACTAAATATGAGATATTATGTAATTAACTAAGATTAATTTTAGCCCAAACTAACAATGTGAGTTATGCTAGAATGCTCTCTAAAATTCACTATAAGTTAGATGCATACAAGATTTCAGGATCTGGATTATGAAGAAATGAGCTCTATTTATAGGTAAAATGGAGCAATGGAGGGTTGAGATTAAGTAATCTCAACAAGGGTAAAGATTGAGGGGTTTATGATCTATGTGAGGGCTTTCGATCCAATCCCAGGATGACAAATGTCAACATGAGATGGGTTGAGAGGAGAGGGAATAAGCATTAAATGCTTGACATGATTTGAGGGTTAACTTGGGAGGTAAGGTTAATGTTGAGTTGAAAGAATAAAGCCATTATCCAATAAATAATGTCTTTATCCAATGGATAAACTCTTGTGAAAGAGTTAGTGAGGATAACCATGGTCAAAGCAATAAATGCTTGAAGAGACCCCTGGGTTAAATGAGGGTTGAGTTAGAGGTAAAGTCTTTAACCATGGAGGCAAGTGGATTTAACCATAAATGGTTATGTAAGAGCCATTAATGGTCATGTAAGAGCCATTAGTGGTTTGGAAGACTTTCGGGGTTAGCTTGTTGAAAACATAAAGCATTAAATGTTTTTCAAAGACTTTGGAGGATTTGAGAAGTGACTTCAAGTTGCTTAGGAATGTGACAATAATTAGGGGATGGTTTAGGATAATTAGAAATGATTAGAAAGTGGTTAGAAGGGTCTAGAAGGGGATTTAGGATTGCAAGTGGGTTTGGTGGGTGAGGGAAAATAGGATTTAAATTAAACTAAAATTAATTTATTTCAATTGTGGTTCCAACTTGCATTTGTAGGAGAATGCAAGTGGGGGGGAGTTTAATGATTTAAATAAATGTTTTAATTGTTTATTTAAAAGAGGAAAGGGGATTAAATTAAATACATAGGATTTATTCATTTAATTGATTGTGCATTTGGTTTAATGAATTAATTAAAATAAATTGAATAATTTATTTAATTAATAGGAGAACGGTTGAGGAAGAATTAATTAAATGTTAATTTAATTAACTGTTGGCTAGTGGGTTTATTAATCAAATAAATAATAAATATTCATTTAATTAAATGGACAGATTTATGTGACTACAAATCTATTACATAATCCTGAAATAAAATCATAAAACATGTCGGCCTATGGCCAAACAAACATCATAGGATCAATAAAGCATCCTGGAAGCACATCGGAAGATCCATCAACACGTTAATGAAAACTGGTCCATAACCTAGATAGCACCAGACCTGAAATATATCCACACATGCCAAAGAAATGACACCAATAAATCAAGGCACGAACACAATCACCATCAGCATCCTGAATCCCTTATAGAAGCTGCACCAACACCACTTATGCATTACATCAAAGATCTTCAATAAAGCTCTGCCTGTGAAACCCTTACTAGACCTACAAAGAAGGCTTACTAGAACATAAGATAGCATCCGATCATCAAGTCAATACCAACTAACTGAAACATACTTCAGAATCATATGAACCATCCATACAAACTTATTCCATCATCCAGATCATACCAGTGACAATCAACTGATAATCTTCCCAATCCAATCCTTCTACCGGAAGTCGGTAAACAACCATAACAGCTAGTGTTGATATCTATGACAAAACATCAATGCAATACATAATCAATTTCATCATATGGACAACAAATGCAAGATTGAGACACCATTTTCCCAATCCCAACAACAATGCACAACAAACTTGAAAGCCTATTTCACTGATATTCATATAGAGAATGGCAAGAACCCTAGAAGAATGGAAAGAGAAGAGTGACTTATAGTCAAAAGGATCCCAAAAAATTAAAATTTTAAAAAATTGGTTGTCTTTGACTGGAAGATTCCTTTGAACTGCTGCTACTCCTCAAAATCAAGCACTTGACTGCTTGTGAATTTGAAAATATGTTTGTTGGGCAAGTAGTCTAAAAAACTCCACAAAAGAGGGGTTGGAACTGAAGTCAACTAACTGCAAACTATCTCAAAACTCCCCTTGGGTGATGACTAACCCTTGGGGGTCCTCAAATCAGGGACCAGATTGCTATTAAGCTCTCAAAATGTCCCCAAAAAGGGGTATTTTGTCTCTAGTCATCCTTCTTTGACTCATTTTTTAATTTTGAATTCAAATCTCATTAATGGATGGCTTAAATTTTAAATTCAAGTGTATATCTTGTGACAACCACCCTCCATGACACTTGTATATTTGTGACCAAATAACCTTCAAGATCTCTATGTTTCTTTGTGTCAGGATAGTGCTTCTTACATGACTATAATCAGCCAACATTTGGATATTGATTGATTTAGCCTTACTGTCATTATGATTGATTGCTACTATATCATGTATGCCTCTTCTCTCAATATATACATTTGATTATTCATTCCTCTTTTGACTATGATCTTGTTCTTGGATTGCTTAATGTTTTGTACCTTTTTTGCCAATCAAATAGGATGATGATTGTTATTTGCCTTGTGAAGGTGATTGTGGTCTCATATAATTGTTCTGTGTATACATCTTCTTTATTGTATTTGATTGCTCAAAGCATGGACTATGTTTCTCCTACCAATGATAGCCATGACTCTATCTCAGAACTTTACCTGTCTTTTTATCTCTTTGATCACTATATCTGCAACCTGAATATTACTGACTTCGATGAAGACTACTCCTTGACTGATCTGTGTGACTAGAAAATTGCTCTTATGAAGGTCATTGTTACTATGATGGGCCTTGTATCAAAATTTACACCTTTCTTCATTGTCTTTCTGACTCATGAAGATCTTGAGGCTATAATCATGGTGTGACTGCTATCATTAACTGTGGCAGCTTTACCATTAGGATGGTATTCTTATATTCTCAAGCCTAATCACTTCTTTGACAGTCTTATCATATTGCAGGCTACTCTCACTGTCATTACTTGGTGCCTTCTATGTTTGGATTGCTCTATATGCCTAGGACTGCTAATATTTCCTTTTTCCACACCTTACCATGACTAAAATCCCTAAGCATTTACCCTCTATCATAGTGATTTGTTTACTATCTTCATTGTTCTTGGTTGCTTTGTAACAATGAATGCATCTCATTTGTCTTCATTAGGATGCTCCAAACAATGAACTTTTAAACTTTTGTCTCAAGGTCTTTATCATGGCATTGATATTATCTAATCCTTATCTTTGTCACAAGAGATCATTGGGGTCACTACTCACCTTTGATCTTCACCACATGGTTGCACTGATTTCTATGCTTGAAACCCTATACTGTGACCTAGGGATAGCTACCAAGGAGCTCACTGATATGTCTTATGCTGTCATGATTCTCTATGCATTTTTCTTTAAGTACTAATGACTGGCATTTAACTCGATACATTGTCCTTTAATTTTAGCATTCATACTTTGCGGGTTGTTGATAGTGATCATTTGCTTCTTGCCATTGACCGTTCTTCTTATACTATCTTTTCATTATCACTATAACAGTGATTCTTCAGCTAGTTTGTTTTGACTTTTTGAGAACCCATAATCATCCCTCATGATTGTCCTTTGTGCCTTTACTGTCATATATTGGTCTTTAAACAATATCGTTGTGTTCTTGGAATGTTAGGACTATTCTTTTATTAAAATCTTGTCAATGATGTGGTCTTCATTGTTATCTTTGATTTCTTTATGGATGTTGCAAGGAATGACTCCAATCTTTCTAATGGTTGCCATAGCCTTGTGTGCTTTGGCATTCTCTTTCTTTGCTTCGAATACTCTTTTGTGTGGGGCAGACCTCCACTTTCTGATAATGGAATGTATCTGTGAGTGCATGCATCTATATTATGTTGCTTTGTATCAATTTTGAAGGTGCTTTGGAAGGTGCATTGTACATACTTTATGTTGCTATTGTCTCTGTGATTGGCTTCATTGTCATGTCCTTTTGGCACTATAAATAAACCTTTACCCAGATTCATTTCTTTATGGCTCATTGGCTTCTTTTGTAACAATAACCTTGTCTTTGATGCTTGATGATGCCCTTTTATAACCCTATGAGCATTGTTCTTAAGGTTGTATTTGTAATGACTTTCATTTATTTATCTACTCTAAAGATGATTGCTCCTTTGGCAGCCATAAATGCTCTACTTCTTTACACAGAAATCAAAACATCATGGACTGCCTTTTGTATTTCCCATCCTCTAAAACACTTTCTTGACATTGATAAGGGTAAAAATGGCTCTATCTCAGAATAAAATAGGTCAAATATTAAGGTGAATGCAAATGTGGGTTTGTTTTTCATAAAAGGCAAAGAAGAGCTTCAATAGAATAAGACAGACCTAACATGAAGCAAAAAAACACAAATACATGTTCTTGCATGACTTGATGGAGGTAATGTCTATGACTTGCAACAGCCTCTTACATGTTGTTGACACTCACTCAACGTGAGAAAGACAATAAAATAACTTCAAAGTTTATCCTAAAAAAAATGGAAAATGTGCCTTGAATAATGATTTCTATCTCAAACAGACTAAGAAATAAGTAATACCTCAGCATATATGTCTCTTATGGGTTTCTTTGAGATGTTGTAGGAGCTTTGGCCGCCATTCAAGGTCTGGAACTGCTTCTCATGGTATGAACAAGAGGCCAAGGCTTCTTTACTCATGTAAGGATAACTCAAATAAAGGGAAACTCCACATAAACTGCAATTAGAGCACAACTTCTTCCCTCTAAACAAATTCAAAACCTTTATGCTACATGGACAAAAGTATTTCCCTTATATTTTACATTTCTTCCAATCCTAAAACATCACTTTAAAGAATAAATGGAGAACGTTAAAGCTTGAGTAACCACCCCCCCCCCCCCCCCCCCCCTTTTATTTTTTAAGAATTTAACATTTTAAAATCTTTATCTTGAACCTTAACACCTATTTTAAGGCTATTTTTGCCCTGTGAGAATTTGTGAGCAAAAATAGGTAACATCAAGAAAGCATTCAAACTAATCAAAATTGTCATGTCAATCAAAATAACATCAACATTGTCAGTTCTTTTATCAACATTATCATGGGTCTTATACAGGGTGTGGTATACTCGAAACTAGACTGTGTCATGTCTTAGACAGCGTACTACAGTCTCTGAAACTAGGCAGTATGATTGTGTTGTCATCAATTTCAGCAAGGCTGAAATCGTGAGGCAGCCCTACGAAACTTGTCTGATTTGTACCTCACATGCTCCAAGAAAGGCTAGCCTACCTCGTCGGTTAGTTGCTTTTTGCATCTTATCTTTTTGTTTTATCTTTTTTAAGTTGTCTTTATTTTTATAGTCTTTCATGCAGATTGGACTTTAAAGTCCGACCTGCAAAGGCTTGTAGGTTAAATTTTAAGCACATTGGGTTTTAAAGTTCGATGTGCTGAGTTGCAAGATTCCAGAAAACCTGTAAGTCGGATTTTAAAACCCAACCTGCAGGGTTGGTCTTGCATGTTAAGTGCACATCAGGTTTTAAAGTCCGATGTGTAGGTGTCTTTGGTATGCACGTTGGTGTTTTTTCCCCGACCTGCATGGCGCACTTTGTGCATTAATTGCACTTTAAACTCTATTTAATGCATTTTTTAGGTTTTTATTTTTTCATTTTAGTCTGTTAATTTGTCTTCCTCCACCCTATGACTGCGGATTTTTCTTGTGCAAGTGCGTTTAAGGTTTTGGAAGTTTATTTCCTCCATCTTTTTGCAATTTGAGGTCAGTTTTGTATCATTCTTGATTTTTCATTTTTTATTTTCTAGTTTTAGGGTTTTATTTTTGTCTTAGATTAATTTATGGTAGGTTGGGGTTTGTAATCCAACCTACCTTGCCTTTTCTTTTTTCCTTTCTAGTCTTGCTCGAGTGTCAAGCAAATTTGAAGTGATCGATCCCTTTTTTTGTTCATGTGAGTCGGACATTAATATCAGACTTACATGTTGGCTTTTCCCATCTTCCTACATGTTGGGTTTTGGGTTTTAAAACCCGACATGAGGTTAAGCCATGTACATGCCTTCGTATATTGGGCATTAAAGTCTGATATGCGAAGGGATGTTTGATCCATTGAGGTCTACAAGTCAGACTTTAAAATCTGGCTTGCAGACGACCTATCAATCTTCCTACATGTCAGGTTTTAAAACCCGACATGTAGGGATCTTTTGCTATAGCTTTTGGGTGCACATCGAACTTTAAAGTCTGATGTGCATGATCCTTTGCACTTTGCTCAAGTGTAGGTCAGAGTTTTTTCTAATATCTGCAAAAGATGTTCTTCCTTTTCTACACGTCGAACTTTAAAGTCCGATATGCAACCCGTGATGTTTTTCCCCTACACATCAGACTTTAAAGTCCAATGTGCGAATATTGGTTTTCTTACTTGCAGATTGGAATTTAAAGTCCGACCTACAAGTTTTTGTCCAGTTCTTTTCCTAAGTTTTTTTTTAACTCGTGAAACTTGTTTTGTTCAATGAAATTGCTCATCTGATGGTGATGATTTCAAAACACTAATCCTTAGTGTTGAATGAAAAACTTCATAAATATCTAAGCCTACTCAAGGAAAATCAAAGCCTTCTTCAAGTTAGTTAGAGCCTTCACCAAGCAAGCTGCCTATGAAAAAAATGAAGTACAAGTATGATAAATAATTGAATATGTTCCCGAAAAGCTCAGTGGAATCAAATGTCAAGGAAATCGGGGACACTGAGATTGGCCACATAGACATGCAAGAATTTATTGATCGGGTTAAAAAGGCTCCATCTCATATGACGTGCTTGATTAATTCAGTGTTGCATAAGTATGATTCTTTCCCAATAGCAGCTCATGATCCGGACTTTGTACTTGTAGTGGCGGATCATTTCGATCCTAATACAAGACAGGTGAAGGATGCAAATAAAAATGTTGTTATGACACTAGATAGTGTTTTCTTTAACAATGTGTTTAAGGGTTCTTCAATAGAAGAGGTAGTAGACATAACCAAAGATGGTGCTCAAGAGTATTAAGAGAAGAATGAAGAAAAATGTAAGAAGATGATCAATACAATTTTCTTATCTTCAACCAGGGTCTCCACTACTTCAAGATAGCCTAAATACTTCCATAGAAGTGATTTTAATGAGGAATAAAATGATATGGCCACTATGTTTTCATGAGTAAAAGGTTTGAGAGATTCTTATTACTTACAAAATTGGATGTGTTATTATATGAGAATAATCAGAAAAGGGACTACTAAAATAGATTGGGGAGAGCAGATTAGTGATGCACTATGTGCATAGCTGAAAGAGGTCAAAACAACATTGAAATTCTATATGACCTCATAACTTGTGTATACAGTCACCTCCATGAGGCAATATCCAGGTATGTCTACCAAGGGTGATAGAAGACTAGTGCTAGTATGGGATTACTATTATCAACTTACAATTGATAATAAGAGAAGTCATGTCAAAAGGGTTAACGAAACCTTGTTTGTTGTCTAGAAGTGTATATTTGATAAAGGCTTAGAGAAGAGAAGACTTTCAGAAGCGGCATACAACAGAGTTTCTTTCTTTGGTTGTGTATTCCTTTTATTTCCTACTTTCACATATATCCACATAGGATGTTTTACAGGTGAACCATTCATGTTCCCAAGGTATCCTTCAGATAAAATTGTCCTCATGGAATTATGTCGACAATTGATTCATCTACATGAGAGGCAGTCACAAGCTCATAAAACTGGCCTCAAATTTCCAGAATCTATTGGTCTATATTCAGTGTTGACCAACCCAAAGGCAAAAAATATGGAGGATGAAATGCAATGGGTGACTATGAGGAGGTTCAAAGCCCATAATAATTTTAATTTTCGTGGGATGAAGAACAAAATCAAGAGGAGCTATACACATGTGTATCGGCTTGAAGATGTCTGGGCAGATTGTGAAGATGAGGAAGATGTGAGGAAGATGGATTTCAGTTGTTCACCTTAGAACAGATTGAGAACCTAGATTTGGCTAGGATCCCAAACACAATGGAAGATACTGATGACATAGTGAACCTGATCTACTTTGAATGAAAGATTGTTGATTCTCCCCTGCCACTCATCCAATGGTCCAAGAAGGAAAGTAATTCTATTACCCAAAGAATTGCTCCTATTTTGGCTAATACTAATGCATGGTTGTTGAAAAAGGGGATTAGAATGAAGCAACTTCCTTCCAGTTCTGGTGAGGATGATGATAGTGATGGTCCAGTTGGCAAAACATCTGAATTAAGGACCAAGAACAAAGAAGATTTGCAAGTCCCACTGCCAATCCCTTCACCAAAATCTAAGGGAAAAGGACCGAAGTTAAAATTGATGGTCAAAGGTTCAAAGAAAGGTGAATCTTCATTAGCCCCACAAGTAACATCTAAGGATTATGAACATCCAGTTGCAAATGAACTAGAGAAAGAACAAGAAGAAGGGGAGATTCCTCATGAAGAGGAAATGCAAGAAGTAGAAGAATCAACTCAACAAGGAGAAAGTAATACCCTCACTGCTTCACAAGTATCAACTCCTACACAAGTTATCATTCATTCTATTGAATCAGATTCAGATCAAGAGGTAGAAGAATATGATGATGAGGGGTTGAATATAGAATTACCACAAGAGGAGGGTGATCAAGAATATATTGCATTGTCTAGTCTCCCAAGTTTTGATGATGTTCCTACATCCATTATTGAGTCTTCAATTCTAGATTTCACTGAATCTTTGGAGCAAATAACTGTAGAGCAACAATTATTAGCCCTACCTTCTATAACTATCATGATTGAAGCTCCACCTATTATAAGTACCATTGTCACCACTGAAACACCACCAATGGTTGTAACCACTGTTGTTTGAGGGAGGCACCAATAATGACTATTGCTGCTCTATCAACAAAACCACCATCTGTTACCACAGCCATAGTGCAAGTAATTCCATCTTCTGTTGCCACATCATCAAGTCAGAATGTGTCTCAAATACCAGTGACTACTCAAAAGGAGGCCACAACTCCAACCACCAAAGCAGATCTTCCACCATGGATGGATATTGTGGCACCCAAAAGGAAGAAACAAGTAATTTCACCAGATGACTTTGACTTCGAGCAGTTAGTTCCATCTAAGGCAAAAGGGACTAAAAAGCCAAAGATTGTTTCTTGGGTGTTGGTGGATCCTACTACTAAGAGAAATTATGTTGAAGTTTTCATACCTGCGGTGGACAAAAGCAAAGATAATGTTTAGCCTACCGACTACACAATGCAAATAGTGGAACTCAGGGTTGAAACACATGAGAGTATCAAACAAGACTCTCAAGCTACATTGAATGCAATTATGCGTAGGTTGGATGAGGAAAGAGATGAAAAGATTGAGTGGAAACAAAAGTGTGATCAGCTGATAAGTGTGCTTCTCGAAGTCACACAATCTTCTCAGGAAGTTGAGCCAATTGTTTCGTCAATTGATATTGAGGCACTCAAACATGTGGAATAGGTAGGCATCAAGGATTGAGTAGTGGACTAATGGATCGATCGTTTGAAGTCACAGGGCTCTCTTCTACTGGATTCAATGGTTAAGTTACTGATGGACTTTGAAGTTGTTCAAAGTCAAATGCAAGGTATCAAAACTACTTTGTCTAAAGAAATGGAAGACATTGAAAAGAGCATGACCCTTTGGAGTAAAATGGAAGATTTCAGGATTGATGTCCTTGTAGAAAACAAGGTAATATTGACACGAGAGAAATAAATCCAAATTTTGTCGTTATTATCTTATAAAGATTAAATAATAAGGTCAATAATCACAGAGCTAGATCAAGAAAAGAAAGAATGTGATAATGAGATTGACCATATTTAGGCAAGGATAGCTGAGATTCCTTGTTGCTTGTATGATGATGATCAAAAACTAATATCCAGTGAGAACATCATACAATAATTTATTTCTCTAATTACTCACTAGGCAGAAGAAGACTTCTCATTGAATGCATTTGATAAATTGTTTGAGATACAGGTTAGTTTTGAAGTTCTTGCCTCAATATTGAAGGATGGAAGAAAGAAGTATGTGAAAGTTGGAGATGCAGTTTCCAGGGTTCACGCTATCACTAGCTCTACCACAATGTCAGACAAAGCCGAGATGGAAGTTGTTTTGGCTCAATTTGAGAAATTCAAGAAAATCAATGAGGAGAAAGAAGAATAAAGTGTCCCCATTGAAACTATCTTTTCATGTATTTGCATTCTTAGTTACTGCAAATTGTCTTGCAATTGCATTTTTATTTTATGCAGTAGTTGTAGTCAAAATGGACTGTGTAGTTGAATTAGTCAATTGTGCCCACCTTTGTCTCAACTTCTTTTCCTATATAAGGAGGACCTCATTTGTAAATATTTCTTTTATTATACTAAGCAAGACTCTGCCGAATTTTTGCCTCAACAAAGACTTTAAGTTTTTTGATGTAAAGGTTGATACAAGGAAATAAAGATAGCCATTTGCTAGTTTCCAAACTTTGTGTTGGGATGAAGATTGTGTTTATGACTGAATTGTTCTTATGTCCGGTTCTCATAATCATTTCCTAAACACTTGAATCTTATTAGTGTTATTGTTTATGTGAGTAAGAGAGCTTTCTAATTGTCATATGTAGACTTTGTGCTATTTGTATATTGGGGAAATCTTCTGATAGTTAAGTGATTACATAGTAAGCTTTGTATTTCTATTAGTGTCTCTTAGTTTTTAGGAAATTTAATCACATCTTGGAGACTTTGAGCTACGAGTTGTGATTATAGTTGTAATTGTGGTGATTAAAGTAAGTTACACTCATGTAAGACTTTGAGATTACATGATTGTTGAGATATTAAAAAAAAATCATTGTAAAGAAGTTCTATTAGTTATTAGTTTTGTTAGTTGTAAGAAATATCATCAAGTGAAGGGAGATACATTAATTCTGAAAAAAGAGAATTGCATGCCCTAAGCTAATCCCCAAATTTAATTTCAAAGTTGTTGAAATACCCAAATTCTTCCAGGGAACCTCCCCTTGATGAGAGGAAAGACTTTGTCTTAACATAGTTGTGTGTGAAATACATATTTTGTCATTGATGCACTTGTGAAAAAATATTCACCCAATAGATTGTCCTATTATCAACCACAACACTATCCACTTTGACAATTAAGATCAAAATGGTTTTTTAACTTGTTTGAATTTGTGAGTCTTATCTTTTTATTGATTTATCTTTTGTTGTGACCATGTTCCTATGTTTCTCGATGATGTCACTGAGTGATTTAGAGTGGTTTGGATGGCTCATGGTCTTTTTGTTTTTCTTTCTATTTGTGAAGTGTTTCATAACATTATGGGGCAATTATGTCTTGGGTGTTTGTGTTGGCATGTTCACATTGTGGTTGTCACACATACCTCAACCTTAGACACATGTAATGTCTTAGGATGTTTTGACTCATTCCTTGTCTATGAAGTGTTTGTTTTATGCAAAGGGATTGCATTATTGCCCTAGCTTTCATTGCCATGGTGCGTTGCATCCGTTTTTCTATATCATATAAAGGTTTGGTCTTGTCCTGGCATTATTTTCAATAAATTGGCCTATTTTCTAAATTTTTCGCCCAATTTCTCGAGGGGGCACCCTTGTAGCCCATCATTGTTGGGATAATATTTTATGCAATTTTTCTTTACTATTGAAACAATGCTCAAAATTGCATTGTCTCAAAGAGGGGCAAAATGTAGACACTAAAAAATGGTCAATGCTTGCGATGCCATACTTTAACATGTCTGTGTTACCTTCTTTTAGGTTTTATCAATTTACTAACACTTCCTCTATGTCGCACATTTGGTGTTTATCATTTGTCAATGTCATGTCATACTTCTGCTTTCTCTTCCTATTCGACCTTGTTTAGACAATTCAATTTGGATCTTATTGATGTCAATTTTAATTATCAATTCATGATCATGGTGTTGGAAACAACAAGAAGGAAAACTGAGGGGGGGGGGATGAATCAATTTTCACTGGATTAGATCAATTAAGCACAATCTCAGATCTGATCAACTGCAGCAAAAAGAAAGATAACAACAAGAATAACAACACATAAACACATATAACACCAATATTTTTGACATGGAAAACCCAGTTAAGGGAAAAACCATAGTGGGAACCTACTCACAATAAGATGATACTCTATAGTAGTATGTGAAAATATTATAATGGGGAATGCACATGCATCCAGGCACACTGCCTAGAGCTCACTACTCAAATTAAATTGAACCAAAAGGATCCAACCCTCAGGGAAGGTTCACTACCTTACAAAAAGATTTGGACTACAATCCGGAAAGAGTGAACTGCAAAAATAGCATTTGCTAATGCTTGATGACAGTTTTGGTTAAGCTCAAATATTTTCCCTTCACCAATCTCAACTCAACACACCACATCAAAAGATAATTTCACTTGTTTGCACATACACCACTCTCTGATAATGCAAACTCAACACCTATGAACCCAAATTATATGAATATTATACCCATTTATACAGATCATCAACCTTGACTATAAGGTCAGCCAAACCTATAACACCTAATTACAAAATTACATCACACAATACATAAATCAACCATCGAACCAATACAATGCCATAGACATCATATCATGGACCTAAATCAACTCCTCAAACACACATCACCACTAGAAATCTCACCAAGAACAACCACAACACGTTATACCACCAAGAATATCGCATAACATGAAGAATATCACCAGGCCATAAATATCATCAAGAACTCACACAATATTCAATGTGGACCACCAAGAAAAATAGGACATGATTAGGAAACACCAACAAGCACGTTAGAACCATCTGCAATAGCTAAACCAACACCACTTATGCAAATCTTCATTGATCAACATGTTGGTGTTCAAGAACACTCAATAGCAACAACTTAGATAAGAAAGATAGCTTCTAGAGCACCAAATCATGATCCACTTGAAATGAAGATACACACAAACATCCAAGACATTCTCCCAAATCCGTAACACGAGAACTGATCATACCAGAGCTCATCAGATCAAAACCAGACTCACTCTACCAGCCACTGAAAAGAAAGATCAAAACCTCAAATGCAATCATCAGATCACCAAAGCAATTCTCTGCAATACCAAAATATAGGAATATGTTGACATCAATGACAACAACATATCCTAGCACCAACAATATCCAACAATCTCCCCCTTTGGTATTGATGGCAACATATAAATGTGAAAAACAATCAATGCAAAGGAATAAATGAACATCAGCAAAATCCAACAGGCTCTCCCTAAGATCATGCACACAAAGCTCCAAAGATAAAATAGTTTTTCACATGATTTTCTCTCCCTTTGACAATAATGCCAAAGATATAAACTGATCAAGATTCTCTCCCCACTAGAAAGAATGGTCTCTCCCTTTTAGAATAAACTCGCAAGTATGATACCACTTGTTGGCGCAATAGCATGAAGGAAAACTAAGAGTGGGGTGAATAAATTTTCACTGGATTGGATCAATTAAGCGCAATCTCAGATCTGATCAACTACAGTAGAAAGAAAGATAATAAAAAGAACAACAACACACATAACACCAATATTTTTACGTGGAAAACTTGGTTAAAGGAAAAACCACAGTGGGAACCTACCCATAGTAAGATGATACTCTATAGTAGTATGTGGAAATATTACAATAGGGAATGCACATACATTCAGGCACACTGCCTAGAACTCAAATTACAATGAACTAGAAGGCTCCAACCCTTAGGGAAGGTTCACTACCTTACAAAAAGATTTAGAGTACAATCCAGAAAGACTGAACTACAAAAATAGTGTCTGCTAATGCCTAATGACAATTCTGGTTAAGCTCAAATGTCTGCCCTTCACCAATCTTTGCTCAACACAACACACCAAAAGATGATTTCACTTGTTCACACATACACCACTCTTTGATAATGCAGACTAAACACCTATGTCCTCAAATTACATGAATATTATACCCATTCATACTGATCATCAACCTTGACTACAAGATTGGCCAAACCCATAACACCTAATTACAAAATTACATCACACGATACATAAATCAACCATCGGACCAATAAAATGTCATACGCATCATAGCATGGACCTAAATCAACTCCTCAAACATGCATCACCACCAGAAATCTTACCCGGTTAAGGGATTTAACTGTTGTAATGTGATGCAGAGAGTCTTGGAGTATATTCAAATCACCAACTTGTCTTCCTTGTTTTCACTCCAACCTACTAACTCCTCAAGCCCTTCCAAAGGTACTTGGTATAGGTTCTGATAGTTAGACCTCCAAGACCTAATTCACCTCATCTTTCCTCCAAGGTATAGCCACAAGTTCTTTACTCGACTCTTCTTATTGAGGATTCCACCTCAATCCCTATCACACCTTCCTAAGACCCCAACAACCTCTGCTAAAGATCTTTATCCACCATTATTTTCCATGTGTTCAAGATGCATTTACATAGTGTCTTTGTTTTCTTTTAGGGGTTTTATCACCTTATATTTCATCACCAAGCCTTTTCAACCTTCCTATGTCTTTACCGGCTCCAAATAGACCTAATACAATTAGCCCTCCTATTGCAGTTTTAAGGGTTTAGTTTCAAATATTCCCACAAAAGGCTATAAATAAATTGCATATCTGAGTACCCTTTTTAGAGTTACGAACAATATTGAAGAATTGCATATGGGTTCTCTGTACACATGGGGTAACCAAAACTATCCTATTTTCAAGGGTTTAGGCCTACCCGAGTGACTTACAAATTTGGTCTTAAATACCTTCACCAGTAAAATCATCTTCAAAAATAAATTAATGATTGTTTAAGTTAATTAAAAGGGCTTTCCAACCATGCATCAGTTTCCCCTCTACCAATCCATATGTGCTCTTAAATCGCACATCTTATGATGTCCTAAACTCGCCAACTCCTAGTTGTGAGCCTAGGGCATCATTGCACAATCACCACAAAGGCTTCCAAAACCAAAAAACCTACTCTAAACATATGTACAGACCCTAACCTATAATTCCACTTGATTTCAACTAGTGCCATCAATGGATGCTCAGGTTAGAGCCATTTTCCCCTTAAACCCTACTTTGCAAGGGTTTTACACCTAGTCACAGAGAATGGATTAGATCTCTACAACCAGACACAATCAAATTTGATAATCTACCTTATTGGAAAGTAGAATGAACAATATTTCATCCCCTACAAGTAAATTCCTCTATCAAGGCCGTATTGGGCCGTACAACAGGGCAAAAACAAACAAAAACAGTCAAAACGGTGAGAACACAAGATTTTCCTTACAACTCAAAACTTGCTTTTGCATTCCAGAACTTCTAACCTGTACAATGATGATGTCTTGGGATTTCAAATACCTAGTTCAATTGGTTGAACCAACTTCTTCACCACCAACATCCAAAAATGCAACTTTTGCAAAATGTTGCAAAATGTTGCTTAGCAACTTTTACATTTTTGTCACTTAGGATGCAACTTTACATTCAAGTGTATTACGGGGCTCCCAAAGGCCCTCTAACAATCCTAGAAAGACCTAAAAATAATACATTAAAACCCTATTACATGATGACTCTATTTTAGAGTACAACACCTGTGATCAACATCAGCATTACAACTTCCTAGGCTAATAGCATCCTGAACACAACAAAGTTTGGACAACTCAACCATGGCTCTATTGAGTCCCAAATGGTTGGTCCATTATTACAACTTGAAAGACAACACAAAAACTTAGAACAAACCAAAATTTCTTGCTTCGAGTGATGTGTGCTCTGCACCATAATGGTTAGAGAACAACAGGGTCTTTGATGATCTGGTAATAGCACTATCTTTCTTAGTCATATCCTTTTTTGCTCCTACTTGCCTTCACAACATTCTACAAACACTCCTTCTGGTTCGACAATAGTCACACTACCACACTTAACCAAATTTCCAACACAATTACAAACAACTCATTGACCTTAAATACAAATAAAATAGGTCGGTAACATAACACAAAACCAGGAGAAGGACCTGGAAAAGAAAAACCAGGAGAAGGACCTTGTGGTTATTGAAGATGCTCCTACTTCTAGCCTAAAACACCAGACCTCTAGGCGCAGAACCAGGCAGACTATAGCGGAGAAGGAAATGAAGATGAAAGATAGCCAGACTGCTCAGGAGAATACTGATTTGAGGGAAGCGGCAAAAGCTATGATGCTTTTGGTACAGGATGCAGAGGAAACCATGAAGAATTTCTAATTGTTGTCTTTTGCTAGGCTTGAGGCCAATTTCTTGCTGGCCTTTTGTTGTCCTTTCCTTTGTTGCTGGTCTTTTTGCTGGTGTTTTGCTGCTATTGTATTTTGTTACTATATTGAATATCTTTCTTATGTATATGGGTTTCGGGTCCCTTAAAACCTATTTTTAATTAATCAAAAACATAACACAAAACCTACAAATCTCATAGAGATTACAAGCATATCGGTTCAATCATAACCATTGGATTACATAGCAATCAACTACACATTGTTCAAGACAACTTCAACTACTCCTGGATCATCGCACATTAGATCTTGTAGCTCATTGCGCATTTTCCACTTCATGTTATGCATTTTCTCATTCCCAAGATAAATGATTATCTTCACACATCAAAACCACTTTGAAACTCATCACGTGCATCATTCAAACGTGGCATCTCCATCTCTGATCATCATAACTAATTCACCAAGCTCCATCAGTTAGGCTTCTGCATATCAACTGGTTAGGGTTATCAGTTGATCACTTTGCTTCAAATACCAATATCAGTTTCCTTCACTTATCTACTACTGGTTGCAATACAACTCCATTACCGATTGCTATTAACATCAATGACAACACAATACTTCATCAATGCAATCTTCATGCACTGCCAACACATCCACCTCAATCGATTCCAACCAATTCTCAATGTCATGCCATCAATCATTATCAATCGATTACCATTTTGTAGCGTCATAAAATTGTGACCCTTGCAATTTTGACCGCGTTTTAAGCACTCACCCTAGCGACTACATTTCCCTACTTAATTGGGACCCCTCTCTACATCTTCATTCCAACTTTCCTCTTATTCCAGCTCTTGTGTCACCTTGAGACCCTATCTAGGCCCCAAAAAAGGGCAGGACAGGGGTGTGGCGCCCCTATCCCCCTTGGACAAGGGTGTGGTGCCTCTGTCTTCCCTCTTAGGGAGGCCCTAAGATGGGTCTGTCTGACTCTTGGACCTAATTTTCTCCTCGGGGACCTAAATTCTCTGATGTCGGCCTTCAATGAGATGAAATTAACCCTCTGAGGCAAGTATAAAAGGATAATTAATTCCTTCATTTGGTGTATGGAAGATAAGCAGAAATTAGGCAAAAAGAGGAGAAGTTTATCATAAGCAAGAATAGGCGAAAATATACATCATCAAGCGTTCAAGTCTTCAAGTCTTCAAACATCTCCTTCTTCATGTATCTTCTTCATTAATCCATTAGAGCAACATTACAACACTCATTTGCAAGCATGTGTGTGTGTTAGGGTTTTGTCATGTTACATTCCATTTCATGCAAAACTTGTGATTACATTCAAGAAGCAAAGCAAGCATCATCAACAAATTGCAGATCTACAAGGTATACATTTCCATCATTTACATTTAAGCATTTGCAATTACTTTCTTTCAAGGTTGATTCCTCAACCAGGGTTTGACTAAGGCAAACCCCTATCCACAACCCTTCTTCCCTTCTTTTATGTGTGTAGGTTGCAGGTGTGCAACTGTAATTGCAAGTTTGGGCTTCATTTGCAAAGATGGAAAAACCCTTTTCATTTCTCGGATATTTCGGAGGACCGTGTGCACTTTCAACACGGCCCCAATGACTTTTCTCCAAATTTGTAGGGTAGATCTGTATTAGTATAAATATCTCAGATCCGAAGTTATAGCACGATCCTAAACCGGTAGCTCCTCATTTCACCCATTTTACCTCTCTTTTCTACATAGTCAACAAGTCAACATTTCTACTTACAAAAGAGGGCAAATTATATTACATTCCAACTCTTCCAATCCACCTGGAATTCACATCCTTAGTTCTTTTAGATTTGGATCTAGTGGATTCAAGCCCCTCTTTTGAATGTAAAGTTTCTCCCAAGTGAAAATCATCCTAGTGATTTCCTTTCTCTCTCCTAGGTGGGGAATCACTAGGGTTCAATTTTCCACTTTACATTTTGGTGAATCCGACGTCCTACATCTTAATTCTGATTTCTTATTTGCTATATCTAAATAATTACAATTTGAACTTTCAAATTTCATTTCCAATTTTGATCTTTTTGTAAAATTTAGAGGTTAATTGCATAAAAATCCTAATTTTTCATTTTGAGAAAATTAAGCTTGTGAAGTATAGAATTTTGGTTACTTGCTTCAAATCTGATTTCTATTTCAAAATTGCAACTCAAATCCATCTTTTCATTAAGTGGTTAAATAGTAAAACCCTGATTTTTAAGAATCTCCTATTTCGACCTTTGACTGCTAATTTGACTGATCTAGACATCTCTGAATCGGTTATTTTTTTTGGATTCTGCAATAAAATCATAATTTCTATCATCCCTGGAATTTTTTTAAAAAGTTGGCCGGACCAAGTACACTTTGCACATGGTCCCTAGCTTTTTCCCAAAATTTTAGGAGTCAGAATTGACTATATATTTTTGCTTAAATCCAAGAAATTGGTTGCTTTTATCAAATTTTAAACCTCCTAAGGTCGAAAACAAATTCAAAATTGAATGTTTGATTTTCTTGAAATTTACAAAAAATCTAGATTTGAAATTGAATTTGTGCAAAAACTTGGATCTTACTTCAATTTTCAGATTTATCATTGTTGTCAGACTTGTCTTCTTGCCTAAAATTCAAATTTTCAATTTCCCTCCTTCTCCCAAAATTCAAAAATTTCTAAATTCAGTGATTAGGTTCTAAAACCCTAATTTGCAAATTTAATTGGATTTTGTGCAAATTTCAATCAATCTCAATCAATTTTAGTCTTCTAAATATTATTTAAGGTGGCCTTATTCATTAGGTTTGACCTTTCTCAAGATTACAATTCAATTACTTATCTTTTTCAAAACCCTAATAAGGTCCTATTTCAACATTCAAACCTTCATTTCACCTATCTAGAGCGTAAAATCAATCAATTTTTTAGGGTTAGCTCTCAAATCATCGTAGCTTTCATCCCTGAAATTTTTTTGAAAAAGTTCAGAGGACCGTGTGCACTTTCAACACGGTCCCTGGCTTTTTTCCTGAAATTTTGAGAGACTGTTATGACTGTATTTAATTGCTTAAATCCAAAAATTTGGCTGATTTTGTCGAATTTTGATCCCTTTAAAATCAAAAAAAATCTCCACTTTCAACATTTCAATTTTCAAGATATAGTTTAAAATTAAGTGGTTAATTAAGACCAGCCCTAATTTTAAATTTCAAAATTTTAATTCAACAACTTTCAATTTTTTAAATTAAGAGGTTTTTCAGTAGGCCCTAATTTCAATCTCTTTTGGATAATTTTAAATTAAGAAGTTGTTTTTTTTACATAATCCTAATTTTAAATTTCAATTTCCTAAGAGGTTTCATTATTATTCTTTCAATCAATTTGTCCATTTAATTGAATAATCGTTTTTCCTAGATTTTTGAATTATTCAATTATTTTGCAAGTTTCAAATTTCAAATTCAAATTCCATTTTTCTCCTTTATTCAATTTTCTATGTATGTATGAGGTGAACATTATTATGGTTAAATGACATATGAGTTTCTTGCTTGATCATAAGTGCATATGGAGAACTTATCTTATTTGCTAATTCAATTTCAAGTTACATTAAGTATGTTCATGATGTTCCCTTTCATGCATATGATGATAATTTAGTTCTCCCTTTCATTCATACCTATGATTTACCCTCTCCCAAAATTGATCTCATTAATGAGGGCAAATTGGTGCAAAAAGGGAATATGGACACTTCTTTCAAAGATCTCCCTCCTAAAGGTGAATCTTTGGAGAATTGTGTTCCTTCTTCTCCTAAAAAGTATCTCCCTCATAAGGATTATTTGGCACAAGAGGATGATATTATGGCTACTTATCCTAGTGATACCACACCTTATTTTCATGATCTTCCCTCTAAAGATGAAACATTAATTACATATGATAGTCATTTTCCTGATGAGTGTCTTGAACATAAAGATACCTTAGAACAAGAGGATGATATTATTTCTCATCATAGTGCTCTCTCTCCCAAAAATCAAGAGCCTAACAAAAATCAAATCAATTCCATTCATGTTCCTAGGAAACCAAAAATTCTTCTTGATTATCATGTTGTGCCTTACACATATACTAATGAGGTAGTTGATGAGAACATAAGTGAAGCATCATATGCTTTCTTAGTTCCTACAATCCTCTCTTCAATTCAGTCAAATACACCATCTCCTACCAAAGAAGTTCCTAATGACTAACTCTTAGAGGATGATTGGGGGTCCTTAGATTTCACTCCCACCTTTTCTAGAAAGTCTGAGGTGTTTGAATTTCATATTCCAAATTTTTCTCTTAACACAAATCTTGAAATTGATTGGGCCCCTTTGAACTTCAATCCAATTCCCCCTAAGAGTGAACCCTCTTTTGAACATACACATGGATGCAATGGACAAAAGCTTGAATGTGAGCAACAAAGTCATGAGAAATCACACTTTCCTTTGTCAACACCTTCTTCTCCATTATCTTGTAAATCCACACATTCTAGTTCTAATTTTGAGTTACAACAAGAAAATGTGTTGACCAATCTTCTAAATTCCAACTTAATATCTCTTCTTTGTCCTCAACGAAGAAGAAAACATAAACAACATTTTCAAAATTCTTCTTTTTGTTAATATCATCAAACCCATGGCCATTCTACTAATGAGTGTCAAGCTTTGAAAATACAAATACAACATTACATAGATTCGGGCATGTTAAAAATAACATCTAACAATGAATGGTATATTCATCATGATCATTTAAAATAACATTCAAGTTCCTATTATGTTGCTCCTCACTATGTGACATAGTTAGCATACCTATTGGGGGCTCCTTTTCATTAATGGTGGTACAATTTCAGGTGCGATCATACTTAGTGAGCAACGTAATAGTCTATTTATTTTTGCCTCTATGCTTGGGGGGAAAGAATATTCCTTTTCCTCTTTGTAAGGTTTCACTATTTTCTTTATGGAGTACATTGTTCATAAACTTGATGTCCTTTCTTGCATGGAGTATTCTTTCATGTGAGCACATGTTTTTTCCATGAGTGGGATCTTCTCCTTGCTTGAAATGGTACCTCTATTATGAACAATATCTCATCAGGGAACTTTTGTGAATCTTCTTCTTTATCTCTCTTTCACAATTACCTCTTCTATTGTGTTATTCATAGCTTGATGTCCTTTCTTAAATGGAGTTATCCTTGATGTGAGTGCATGTTTGTTCCTTGGTTAGGATGTATTCCTTGCTTGAAATAGTACGTCTCTTATAAGTAGTCTCTCTCTAGAAGTTGTATAATTCTTCTCATTTTCCTACACTTGGGGGAAAATGATCTTTCTCCCTCTCTCTTTCTCTAAGGATCCACTCTTTCCTATGTTGTGGATGGTGTGAGTTTTATTACTTGATGTCATTTATTGTGTGGAATTGTTGTTGTTCACTCAAGGGTTCTCTCTTATACAAGAGGTGTAAGTCCTTGACTACAATCTCTTTCACACTTGGTAATGTACATCTATAATAAATTCACCTATACCCATTGGGATAAAAGTGAGTCATCCTTCATCAAGAATCCCTTTCACCTAGCAATAAGAGGAAGGATTGAATTCTCATTCTTTTATGCGCTTCATTCTAGAAGATGTTATATTTGTCTAAGACAACTCTTCTTGGGGTTAGATGTCTTTTGAACAAATATCTCTTCTCCTCCAAGGATCTCGTTTACACTTACAACAAGATATCTCTTTTCAACTATCTTATCCTTGCTTGAAGAGTATTCCCTCTCTTGCTTGCATCTATGACATTGTTGCATAATGGATATCTTTTTTGTGTTGAAGGTAGGTACCCTTGTTCTACTTTCCTTAAGATATCAACATTGAACTATTTCAACATCTTAAGGGGGGGGCACCCACACTGCTCCTTTTGTACTATATTTCTCTTGTGCATTGTATCCCTTATACAGTGGGTCAGTCTTAGAACTAGAGCACAGCCTCTTAGAGTGATATGTCGCCACTTTTTCCCTATACAATGGGTCATTCTCGGAACAAGAGCACAACCTCTTAGAGAGAGATGTTGCCACTTTTCCCTTATATAGTGGGTCATTCTCGGAACCAGAGCACAACCTCTTAGAGTGAAATTTTGTCACTTTTCTCTTATACAGTGGGTCATTCTCGAAACCAGAGCATAGCCTCTTAGAACACGATGTCGCCACTTTTTCTCTTATACAGTGGGCCATTCTCAGAACCAGAGGGCAGCCTCTTAGAGCGAGATGTCGCCACTTTCTTGACATTTTTACTATACATCTTATAAAGGTTGTATCATACTTAGGCATAGACTCCTATGAGGTTCTTCGAACCTCATTTGAACACACACACACGAGGTTGAGTGGAACTAACGATGTTCTTACCCTCCTCCCTTACATGGATCACCTAGAAAAAATATGGGGGCTAGTTTTCCATGTCCTTTTTCTCCATGGATCACCTAATTCTAGAGGAGAGATGTCCATGGTTTCCTCTTGTTCGCCTTTCTTCTCATGGATCACCAAAGTGTGTATTCATGTCCTCTCTCTCTTTCCTCTCATGAACTCATAGTTTTACTATTGATGGTTCATGGATGATGTAATATTTTCTCTTTCATGTGATTATTGGTGTTTATGTGATGGCATTTGTCTTTGTGTTTCAATTAGTTGTTTGAGACATTTGTATCGAGGTCTCTTCAGCTAGTTGAAGTGTGGTCTTGTGTTTTATTTTTGTTGTTTCTTTTGTGCTTGGTCTTGTTTTTGTTTGTCTTGTTCTTTTTGTTTTGTTTGCTCTTGCATATGATCGAGTGATTTAAGATCCTAAGATTGGGGGATTTGTTCCTCGATATTAGTGACATCTTATACTCCTTGTGATCTTGCTCTATATCTCTCATCTTTATCTCTTTCTTTCTTCTACTTTACCGAAAGTATTGTCATAAGCCATACTCCCGCTAAAGTGGGGGCTAAATGTAGCATCATAAAATTGTGACCCTTGCAATTTTTTATAAACTTATAAGGCACTGAGAGGGGGGTGAATTAGTGCAAGCAAAAACAATATAAATCTGATCACCAACTTTAACAACCTAAAACTTATCAAACATATAAGAAATATCACCACATAAGCTAATATCTAATAAAAAAAATTCCACATAACACAAGAGATTTATACATGGAAAACCCAAAAGGGAAAAACCACGGTGGGAATTGGTACCCACAAGATTCACTATCTGCAGAATAGAAATCTTGACCAGTTAAGGTCTTACAACAATGCCCTGTTAGGAGTAGACCCGATTAAGAAACACCCGATTAAGGGATTTGAAAGATAAGCCCTGATAGGAGCAATGACATGTTAGGATCAACCTCGCAAGAGGATTTGAGACTCTGATTCAGAGTTACCCTTTTAGGGGATTTATGGATTAAGGCATGTTAGAACCTACCTGGTTAGGGGATTTTGTTG